>NW_023596461.1:40312136-40402078 GCF_011947565.3 Pollicipes pollicipes
CTGATCGCCCCCGAGGGCGTGGTGCCCGTCCTGCAGTTCCTCAAGGACCACCACAATGCGCAGTTCGTCAACCTGGCTGACATCTGCGGCATGGACGTGCCGTCGCGACACTACCGATTCGAGGTGGGTGGTCGGCGTCCCGGATCACTGGCGAGCCGCGGGGCGCGGCACGACGGCCCCCTGTTGTACCTGGCGGCGCCGTACGGCGCGGCACGACGGCCTCCTGCTGTACCTGGCGGTGCTGTACGGAGCGGCACGACGGCCTCCTGTTGTACCCTGCGGTGCAGTACGGCGCGGCACGACGGCCTCCTGCTGTACCTGGCGGTGCAGTACGGCGCGGCACGACGGCCTCCTGTTGTACCCTGCGGTGCTGTACGGCGCGGCACGACGGCCTCCTGTTGTACCCCGCGGTGCTGTACGGCGCGGCACGACGGCCTCCTGCTGTACCTGGCAGTGCTGTTCGTGGAAGGGAGTGTTCGTTATGACGCTTGGCGAGGATTTCAAGTGCAGTTTGTGTCATGAACGATGTTCAGACGTTGGTCCAGATTTGATCGATTTTTTGGTGTGCGTGAGGAGCGAAATGATACCAAGTGTTATATTTCCTGCATTGTAAAAATGTTTCCTTGGGAATATCTTCCACTGCATCTGAGTATTGCATGATTCGGGTTACGTTAAAGCTACGGCGTTTATGGCCCCATACTGCTTATATCTGACAATCTAAATGGGTCAGTGCTGTGATGCGCCGGCCATATAGCAGATACCAGGTGGCAGACGTAGAGATGACCTTGATTTGTCGGAACACCCCGCCAGTCGTGTCGTAACGCTGGGTACTGGATGGCAGGCTCTCGCCACCTCATCACATACCGTGGCGATCGCCGCAGGTCATCTACAACCTGCTGTCGCTGCGCTTCAACTCCCGGATCCGCGTCAAGACATACACGGACGAGCTGACGCCCATCGAGTCGGCCAACGAGGTGTTCAAGGCGGCCAACTGGTGCGTGTCACGCCGTCGTTACTGCCTCGTGACACCTGTCGCACTGCGTCCGGGGCTGACGTCTGGCACCGACGCCACCGCCTTGTGACATCTGTCGCACTGCGTCCGGGGCTGACGTCTGACACCGACGCCACCGCCTTGTGACATCTGTCGCACTGCGGCCGGGGCTGACGTCTGACACCGACGCCACCGCCTCGTGACACCTGTCGCGCTGCGGCCGGGGCTGACGTCTGACACCGACGCCACCGCCTCGTGACACCTGTCGCACTGCGTCCGGGGCTGACGTCTGACACCGACGCCACCGCCTCGTGACACCTGTCGCACTGCGTCCGGGGCTGACGTCTGACACCGACGCCACCGCCTCGTGACACCTGTCGCACTGCGGCCGGGGCTGACGTCTGGCGCTGCCACTGGTGCCCGTCGGTGGTGGTGTCGCGCCACCGCCGCCTCGTGACACCTGTCGCGCTGCGGCCGGGGCTGACGCCTGGCGCCGCCACTGGTGCCCGTCGGTGGTAGTGCAGTCATCAGTCACCGGGCGGTCTGTCGTTCTGCGGCCCGATGGATGGTGCAGCAACCACAACCCGGTGTACGGCTGTCCGGATCCATGCACCACTTGGGGTCACGTCCTGCGCCCGCCGCCCGGCCTGCCGTACTACACGGCCGCCCGGCGCCGCCACGCGTCACATCCGCCGCCTGATCGGTCCGTCTCGCCTCCTGGCCCTCCCGTCAGACCACCGCAACCCTCTGGTACGGACCGTGGTTCAGGTGCCGCCGTCTGGTGGCGGCTGTCCGCGGTTGCCGGCACCGCCCTGCCCGGTGCCGGCAACCGCGGAGCGGAGCTGACCAGCGTGGCTGCTGGAGCGCCCCTTAGCCGCGCTGAGCGCCGTTGCTGTGCGGACCGTCACCCTGCCGGCTGTGTTTCAGGTACGAGCGCGAGGTTTGGGACATGTACGGCGTGTTCTTCTCCAACCACCCCGGACCTGCGGCGCATCCTCACCGACTACGGCTTCGAGGGCCACCCCTTTAGGAAGGATTTCCCGCTCTCTGGATACGTGGAGGTAACACGCCGCCGCTGCCGCAGCGACAGACGCGCGGCGCCTCTGTGGTATTGCGGCATGAAAACAGGCACTCATGACATTCATTCATTTACATAAACTCACTCTCACTTATTTGCATTGATTTATTTGCTTTCATTCACTCACACTCACTCTGTATTGATACGTTAACTTTCATTCATTCATTCACACTCACCCATCTACATTGACATTGCATGAATGAATATTAGTTCATCCACACTTATTTGCATTTATTTATTCACTTTCATCCGTGTCAGTTCACTCACTCTGTCATTTACTCGCATTCGTTCATTCGCATACACGCATCCACATTTATTAACATTCATTCATTCACCGCAACAAACACTAAGCAAGTTGCTGCAAGCTGCAATAAGAGCGCCTCAGCTAGTCGTTATCAAAGAAACCCATGCACGACGCAATGGCCCGACGAACCCTTCCCTCCGCTGCCGTCTTCACCCCTGCCGAGCTCACTGCCGATACATGACGTCCCCAGGTTCGCTACGACGATGAGGCCAAGCGCGTGGTGGTGGAGCCCGTGGAGCTGGCGCAGGAGTTCCGCAAGTTCGACCTCGAGTCGCCTTGGGAGCAGTTCCCGGCGCACCGGCTGAAGCCCGCCGCCGAGGAGGTGCCGCTCGACAAGTAGCGGCCGCCATGGCCGCCTGTCGTAGCCTGGGGCGACTGGGGGCGTCGGTAGCCGGCCAGCCGTGGCCGCCGTCCGCAGCACGCGGTCTCGGCCGCCGGCCCGGTCTCCTTGTGTGAGGAGCGGTGTAGTGCTTGGTGGTGTAAATACAGTGATGACCCTTGGTGGACGAGTCTAGCTCCGTCGCAGCGAGTGGAAAGGTTCAACGAATGCACTTATCAGGTCTTGATTTCTGCGATGTGGGAGGGTTTGTCGCCTTGCTTCCATCGGACTACGGCAAACGCAGTATTAGGCATATTATCTCCGCGATTTATCTCAAAGGACCGACGTTCACTTAATAGCAGCTGGTCTCCTTTTCGAAATAGCGGGGTTATAGACCGTGCTAATATAGTTTTTGCAACTTACGTAGTCTGTCACAATCTTGGGCAACAGTTGTTGGACAAGTAGAACCGTCCTTCATAAAATCAGCCAACCGACCGAAAGACGTGCATCATAATTGATCCACGAACCGCTGGCTTGAGCGATATATGCCTGCTCATCACACTAACAGTGACGAGAAGTGCCCGGGTAATAAACTGGATGAATCTTGATCCGACAGTGCATTGATATTTGGGAGAGTTCCGAGATCCATTAGACACGAAACGGCACCGCATTGGGTGCTTGGAACATTGTTTCCGCTGACCTAACGTGCGCTGCGCTCAGCTAGAAGTGCGGGGTAGTCTTATTACCCCATCTGTTTTTATCTTCATGTACTTTAAAGCGTTTTGGAAACGCTTGCTCCAGCGGCTGCAAAATCAAATACACACGCTCAGCCCGCTGTGGACTCTTATATTGGACGTTTAGTTCGTGCTATTGGATTTCAGGGGGTGGGGGCGGGAGCCTAAGGCCCGAAGCGAACGGAGTACCGGTCCGCCGCCTCCCCCCGTAAGGCACCACCTTTTCGTGGTGGGAAGCTTGTGTGCCCCAATGATCCTGCGGGCGGTTGGGGAGGCTTGTAAAGCGCTCCTTCCGGCCAAGGGGAAGGGGCCAGACGAAACGTGCCTCTCACAAGGGCTCTGACTCGTTCAGAGTAGGGATTAGCAACTCCTCGGCCCCAGCTTTTTAATCTTATCTGGGTCTCGCCGTACCCCGTTGGATCCGCAGGTAGCGATGAAGGGATCCTGGTCACTGACGGAGTTGCCCTGCGGGTCAGTCGGGGCAGATTACCAACACGTGGCTTTGGCACGAATTTGTAATCCTGCGGATGCCTCGTGAAGTCTCCACACGAGGAAATCGGCTGGTCAGACGTCGTGTTTTTGTGACACTGGCTTGAAGGCAAGCAGGCCATGTGATGGGTGTAGAGGGGGGGGGGGGGGGGGCTGCCTGGTACAGTGTCTGCCTCCTGACACCATTAAGGGGTCGTACCTCAGTTTGTTACCAAGGTGTCTGGTTAGCCCCTGCGAACCGAGGCACTGGCGCCCGCAGACCCGTGCCCGGCGGCTCTCACGGCAACTCTTTTGGCACACTGGTCTGCGTATAGCGTGTTGGTAGCACTGGCGGCTCCTCTCTTGAAAGTGGACCGTCCCCGTGTTGGGCTCCATGGTGGGCGGGGAATCAGCGCGCCAAATATAAGCACATACTTATGGACTCTATATCATCAACCAACCCCCAAGCCCAGACCGTCGTCCTTTGCCACTGCCCCAGTTTCTGGTTGTAAGATCCGCCAAGGTAGATGACCAAGGAAAAACAGTACCGCTTCGACTGAACCCATTCAGCGCCAACAAGCATTTTCCAAGATCGGGACACCCAAGGATGTCTTTTCGTATACGGATGAAGGCAAATAAGTGTATTTAACAGAAGAACGCGAGATCCAGCGCATGCTCAAGACGACCACACTAGTCTACAAAGGACGAGGACAGGGAGAAGTTAGGGTGCCCGTATCGGTGCACCCTTATCGCTCTGAGAACTACTCCAAGGGTGCGATTACTTGCCTGGACCTTCGCGGTGTGAGTGATGAGGATGTTGCCGAGGGCTTGTATGAGGAAGGGGTAACGGCGATGAGACGTATCAAGAGGAGAGAGAGGAGAGCTGACCGATACTGATTCGATTATTCTGACGTTTTGCTCTGCGAGAATGCCAGATAGGGTCCGCGCTAGATATCAGTCGGCCCCTGTTGGGTCTATGTACCTGACCCAGTCCGGTGCTACCGATGCCAGACGTATGGTCACTTCACGGACAAGTGCTGGAAAGAGGTTAGATGCGAAAGGTGTGCCGAAATAGGTCACCAACACTCTGAGTGTAAATCAGAAACCGTGAAATGCGTCAACTGTAGTCAGGGTTATGGGGCGTCATATCGTAGCTGTAAGTCCTTCTTGTCAGAGAAAGCTGTCCTGAACATCAAAGTGAAGGAAGAAGTCTCGTTTCGGGAGGCCCAACGCCGACACAACGATGCGACCACCACAAGAACATACAAAGACACCCATACTAAACCGGCAAGAAATTTATCCCAAGTAACACCCTCAGCCAACGGGGTACTGAAACTGAGTGGATTTGATAATTTCAAAGACATGACTGTAGGCAAGTTTGTACAGCTGATTCTAGGCACACTTGTATCAACTGACTCCGCTGTCCCGTCGCCCCGGAAGTCGGATCCTCCAAAAAAGGATCCACCTGCGGTGGTGGCGCCGCTAGAGAAGCTCAACCTATGGAAATGGAACCCCCTGGTGGAGCTGCCAGAGAGCCCGGGACTGGGGTGCGACCCGGGAACGGGTTATGGACCGCGGTCCAGCGAGGCCGTGGACTTCGCCCCCATCATCGCACCCCAACCCAGCCCGTGCTGGAGACATGCCCTCCCGGGCTCCATCTCCCCCTCCATCCATACCAGCTACGACAGGATCTGTCGTCGCTGGCACAGGGACGCTACGAGAGCTGACCCCCTCTGGCTCCCCAGCTAGTAGCCCTGCCGGGAGCGCCGGTCCTCCCGGCTCACGGGAGCCGGACAAGTCGGCATCCCGTGTCCATTCGGCATCCCCCAGTCGTCGCTCCCTCCCGGAGCCTCCCTTCTGAAACTGTTGTTCGTCCGGGTTCTCTGGACCCTGGACCTGCAGGGCGTGCCGCCAGGTCGGCGTCTGCACCGCGGACCGGAGGCCGGCTCCCGCTGTCGACTCCGCCCCACTCGCCGGGAGGGTCAATGGGTCCGCCTCCTATTCCTCTATTTGGAGACGGGGTTTCAGGTCTGCCTACCCCGCTGTTCACGGCGGCAGGTCGTGCAACAAAGCGTGCCCCTTTTTGGCCGACGTCGCCTACGGAGGGTGGAAGTCCCAAAGCTCGGCCAGGGGTCCGGCTTAGCTGCACTGAAGTAGAGCGTCGCCAGGTAGATTTGTTTAGTGCGAAATCCCAGGTGAACGTTTAAAGGAGATGTAAGTTATACCGATGAATCTTAACCGTACACCCCACATACAAGCATATCTAGCATGCCACTGACGTTTTTACAATGGACCATGCGTGGCTTGAGGGCGAACATGTCGGACCTGCACACACACACTTATCTAATCGCAAACCAGTTGTGACATGCTTACAGGAAACAAAGGTATCTAATGACACTCACCTTAACATCAAATGTTACAGCATCTTTCGGAAGGACGTGAGAACTGACACGATCGCCCATAGTGGGGTGGCGGTTTTAGTTCATCACAGTATACCGTGTTCTCCTGTAAGTCTTAACACTGATCTTCAAGCTGTTGCTGTCGTCGTCGACCTTGGGTCGTTGAGGCTGACTGTTCTATCTGCCTCGCTCCCACTGAGGAAGTACCGGATTTGATATTACAGTCTATCTTCGATCAGCTTCTATCACCGTTCTTATTGCTAGGTGACTTCAACTCCCATAGCCCTTCGTGGGGCTGCAGTCACACAAGCCGCCGAGGCCGACATCTCGAACGTTTGCTGAATACAAAAATATTTGTGTTGTTGACACCGGCCGGCATACCCATATATATCTGTCGTCCAGCACCACTTCAGCGATAGATCTTTCTATCTGCTGCTCGTCCCTTTTATGTCGGTTGTCTTGGGTCTTTGAGAACACAACGTGTTGGAGTGACCATTTTCCAATCTGGCTTGGGATAAATGCCGGACATTCATCAGGAAGAGGCCTTCCTGCTGGAACCTTCGACGTGCTAACTGATAAAGGTTTACCGACGAGCGTCATATTAGAATGCAGCCGACCGAGGACGACAATGCAACGTGTTTTACACAACAAGTGACACCCACAACTGCCGACACTGCAATGTCTTGCACTCCCTTGACATCACCGGAGCCGCGCAGGATCCCTGTCCCCTGGTGGTCAGAGGACTGCAAGGCGGCAGTTCTTAAGCGGAAGCGGGCGTTCAGGGTTTTTGAGCGTTCTGCAACGGCCAACAACCTCATCGCTTTTAAAAAGGCCAGAGCATTGGCGAAACGCAAAATACGGGAGGCAAAGCGTGCATCATGGAGGGAAAATGTGAATGGCTTAAATCGTCACAACCCACCCAGTGCAGTATGGCAGCGAGCTAGTCGCATTTCCAGTAGGAGCGTTTCTACTGCAGTTCCCGTGTTGAAATTGGCGGGAGCCACGGTATTGAACACGCAGGAAGTTTGCAACAAAATAGATCCCGCATTTGCAGAAACGTGTCGACATGGAACAGACGACTCACGCTTGATTCGTTACAAGTAACAAAGTGAGAAGACGGCAATCAATTTCATAATTCCTGGCTCAGAGATTTATGAGTACAACCAGCCATTCACTGCCATGGAGCTCTGCACTGCTCTTAAGAGAGCTAAGTCACCTGGATTGGATAAAGTGCACAATGATGTGTTAAATCACCTAAAGAAGGAGTTCCTCCATGCTTTAATTGAACTATTCAGCTACATATGGTTGCATGATGACTTCCCGGAGTCGTGGCGGGAGGCCATTATAGTCCCGATACAGAAGCCCGAAAGAATGGTTCCGACCCACTGCACTACCGCCCAATTTCGCTGACTTCAGTTCTATGCAAAGTGCTAGAAAGGATAGTGAATGATCGTCCCATGTGGTATCTTGAAACTCACGGCCGTCTTTCCAAAGTGCAATGCGGGTTTCGGAGGAACCGACGCACTGTTGACCACCTAATCATTTTAGACACAACTATACGACATTCTTTTAAACAAAGACGTCACACAATAGCAGTCTCTTTTAACATTGAGCGGGGTTATGATACCGCCTTGTGCCACGACGTTCTAAGCAAAGTACACGAGTGTGGACTCCGAAGTCACATGACACTCTTCACTGAAAACTTTTTACGGCGTCGATTTTTCCGCGTCCGAGTGGTGGCATGCTATCTGATCGCTACGAACAAGAGAACGGTGTTCTCCAAGGGAGCGTCCCTAGCGTAGCCCTGTTTGCGCTGATGATCAATGATATAGCCGGCTGTCTGCCACCTGCCATCAGCAGGTCGCTGTTTGTAGACGACTTTGCCATCTGGTGGGCAGTATTTACAACGTCGGCAGGGAGGCAGCTTCAGTTATGCCTGATTCAACTAACTGAGTGGAGCTTAGAGAATGACTTCAAATTTCCGACCACCAAGACTAAGTGCATGCACTTCTGCTCACGGATTAGAGGCTGTAGAGACTCGGGGTTGCGACTCTATAATGCCGCTACTCCAGTTTGCAACGAACTCTGTTTCCTAGGCCTCACGTTTCACCGTCGGCTCACGTTTAAGCAACACTACAAGATGATTAAGATTAAGTGTCTAAAGCGCATGAACCTCATGAAAGTAATGTGTCGTATGACCTTTGGAGCCGATAGATGCACCCTGTTGAACTTGTATAGAGCTTTAATTCGATCGGTCATCGATTGTGCATCGATTATGTCTACGACAGTGCTCCTACATCGTCGAAGCAGGCTTTGGACACACTCAACCATACGTGTGTTCGTATAACCACTGGGGCGTTTCCTACGACCCGAACAAGAAACTTGCTGGTGGAAGCGAATGAATCGCCTTTGCCTCCTAGGAGACGACTTAATTCGAATTACGCCGCAAAGGTTTCACAATTTCCGGATAAGCCGACCTTTGAGCTAATCCTTTCTCTGAGGTTAATTCGTTCTTTCTTGAGGGGGCGGCCCACGTCAGCGCGGCCGATACGTCTGCGCGTCCGGGACTGGCTGGACAAGGCGGATAATACGCTGGATGACATTGCCCCGCACGCCCTTCGGGCCCAGCGCCGTGTAGACGTCTGGGCCTAAGTATGGTTTGGAACTTCGCCAGCATCATAAAAATGGCACTTACCACGAGAGTTCCTCAGCTATTCGTCGGAACGGATCTCACAATACGTGAACTAATTACAGATATTTACTGATGGGTCCAACAGCTCGACAGGAACGAGTTACACATTTGTTTGCGGTGATCACACCGCAGGTTTCTGCCTCCCGCACCACATGTCAGTTTTCCCTCCGAACTGTTTGCTATTTTAGCAGCGCTTCAGTACGTTACCGTCCTGAAAGGGATGTGGTCATTTCGACCGACTCACTTGGTGCACTTTTATCATTAGACCCGACGGCGATGTCGCGCGACCACTCATTTCTGACGCGCTCCATTTGGGAGCAACTGGAATGGCTAGGCAACACTTCCTGCCGTATCACATTTATGTGGATCCCAAGCCACAAAGGGGTAATAGGAAATGAGAAAGCCGACGCCGCGGCGAAAGCTGCGGCGTGTGAGAGAAGACCGATACCAATTTTTGTACCCGCTCGAGATCTGAAGTTGGTCATTTCCAAATACGTCCGCAATGCGTCGCAAAACAAGTTCGACCAACATCGTCACGCTTTCAGGGAAATTAAGCCCCAACTGGGTAACTGGGAATCTTCCCATCGCCGAAGCCGCTTCCAGGAAGTCACCCTGCATGGGCTTCGGTTGGGTCATACACACGCAACACACTCGTTTTACTTAACGCGTAAGGATGTGCCACGGTGTGAAAGATGCGGGGGACCGGTTGTCTGTAGAACATGTCCTCGTCTCATGCCGGCGCCTTGAGACGGAAAGGGGACGACTGTTTCCTCCAGCGCCCCTCCATCGGTTACTCAGTCGAGACCCATGTGGTGAACTTGGAGACATACTCGCATTTTTAGCACACATTGACTTTGACATTATTTTCACTAACCCCTCAGTGTGTGTGCTAGTGATACCGCCTGTTATTAGTTGACAACGCACTTATCGCGTCGTCGCAGGCGTAGATCACCGTCGTCGAGTGGGCGCAAAACGGCCCCCATGCCGACGTACCCCCGAACACCAAATCACCACACCCCCAGTCCGCCACCTCGCACACGACTATTGCCACCGCTCTCCTGCTTCGATGCCAAATCATGTGGGCGCAGCATGGCGATTGTCCTCGGCGCGCCCGAAACCATTGAGGCACAGCAAACCGCCGCCAAATGATCCGGTGGCACTTGGCTTAGCCGTCTGACGCGCCACCCGGGACGGCAAATCATAAACGGCAATACGCAAACAGTGTGTGTGGGCTTCAAATGTGCTGGCGCTGACGTGCACTGATAGTCCGCTGTCGTTGAGTATTTATTCCATCGACGTCGGACTAGCACTTTGAACATAACAGCACAATGCACGAGTCATACAGGCGCAACGGAATTGAGCCATTGTTTGGCACAAGCACGAAAACAACGCCAAGGTACGTAAACGCACGACCGAAATCCAGTGTGTAATGCAACCGGCAGTAATTCGCGGATGGTGACGTTAGTACACAAATGATGGCACTTAATATGTCAAACGAGGAGCATTAAACAGAGTTAAACAGATCACCCCGGGTCAGTACGAGGAAAGCCAAGCATTTGATCAATCCGGCCCAGCACACCCCGGCAGGCCTGCCTGGCCGCGACAGCAAGCGTTGCCTTGTCTGTAAGCTCGACAACGCTGCCCATGATATAAAACAGCGTATATCTGCTTGACACAATCCGTGGATGCCCATTAGCGCTACACACAGCGCTAATACACCACTAGTAATTCAGGCAACATAATACCAACGCTAAGGCAAGATTCTTACGTCTATGTACGTTTCGAGGTGCACGCACAGCGACACATACACTACGAGCCGATCGACACTGCAGGTTCGGTGACGACGGTGCGAGCAGATAAGCTGCCCGGGTTCGCCGGTCTTGCTACACAGACAGACACGGAACAGCAGCAAACACGCTACGAAGCGTCAGGCTTTCGAACCACGTGACACGTTACAAGACACCAAACATCCAGCCAGCGGACAAAACACGGAGCAGCAAGCCTTAAGCAACGGACAAACCACCGGGCATCCAGCCTCGACACGCGCAGTGAGGCACCAGTCAAGCCCACCACGAGCGGCACGAGACAACAGATCAACGTTGCCCGGTGTGGCGGCCGATAGCAGCAGTGAATGACCCACCCACCCTCCAGGTGACCAGCTCGCATGGACCGGCACGGAAGCAGCGCGGGCCACCGGGCCACAGCGCAGCACACCCCCTGTCGGAGACGACACGGGCCACAGAACAACACCGACGACGCCACAGCACGAGGCCCATGGACCACACAACACCGGACAGAGCGCGCCGCGTCACCGGTCGGTCCCACTCGCTCCCACCCGTGAGGCCAATGAGATCGGAACCAGCGGCCAAGAGGCGGGGCGGCGCCCGGGGGCGGGGGCGCCGCCGCAAGGCCCGCCACCCGCCGCCGCGCGCGGCCCCTGAATCACAGCCTCGGCGCCTCGGCGGGCGCCCGGACCAATCTCGCACCCCCACGCGCACGCGCGCCCGCCCCAGGCCGGCCGGCCGGCGCCGTTCGTTGCATCACAGCTCGCGGTCTCTTGACATGGGTGATTGTCCCTAGACGGTCACGGGCCGCCCCCTGGTGAGTGCATAGCACGTGCGCGCTCCCGACATGCGGCCAGCTATTGTCAGCACGGAGCAGACGGGGGTGCCGACATTGCCAGCCAGACGAGGACAGACGCTGCTGGCGGGACCCAGACATGGACAGACGCACGGCACCAGCGAGACACGCGTGCGGACAGACCCTGCTGGCGGGACACAGACATGGCCAGACACATGGCACCAGCGAGGCACGCGTGGACAGACACCGACAGCGGGACCCAGATGTGGACAGACATATGGCACCAGCCAGACACGGAGGCGAACAGACGCCGACAGCTTGTTACACATATACAAACATTATTAGTGTGACCAAAGCCAGCAAGACACAAGGGACCAAAAGAAAGGCCAATACTCCCTTATTGCTCAACGGCGGCAAGTCGTAATACTCGATTATTGCCCACTCATCGACACTTGGTCCACACTCAGGTCGAATGCTTTGAGGCCTGGAATGTTTGGATACAGTTAGTACGTGACTTTTGTGAAGCACGCACGCGCTCTACAAGCCTCAAAACGATACTGTGCATTGAAAACCTCTGACAGCTACATCTGACGATGGTTCTAAATTGGCAGATTTTTTTTCTTCTGACGATACGGCATGTGCAAAAATCGTCAAACAAATTCACCACCACTTAACTAGCAGCAACTTCAACTCATCGCACGATTGTGTTAAATCACCACGTGATTGCAGGCTGCAAAATCTGGTGTTCTCCCCCCGTTCCCAACGCAATCACCTTGCAGCCAGGTGGCTGTCCGGGGCCAGTTTGCGCTTTCTCTCTCTCCCAGCAGCTGATTGCGCCGGCCCCTGCCCGGGACAAGCCGGGTGAGCGCCCCGGCGAGAAGCGGAGCGCCGGTTCTGTCCCGCCGCGCAGCTGCCGGCCCGCCAACCAGCGGTCAACTCGCCACGCCAGTCGCTGCCGACGCCGACACAGACGATCGCGCCCTGTCGGCTTCGACGATCTCGCTCCGCCGACACAGACGATCACGCCCCGTCGGCTTCGACGATCTCGCTCCGCCGACACAGACGATCGCGCCCCGTCGGCTCCGACGATCTCGCTCCGCCGACACAGACGATCTCACCCCGTCGGTTCCGACGATCTCGCTCCGCCGACACAGACGATCTCACCCCGCCGCCCCGCGACGCCTCAGGCCGGCGCGAAGCCGAAGGCCTCCATGCAGGCGACGTCGAAGCTGCCGGTGGCGGTGAGGGGCGGATTGCCGAACGTGTCGCAGGCGTCTGTCTTGCCGCGACTCAGGTTCTCGTCGAGCCAGATCGCCTGGCCGCCGCCGCCGCCGATCGTCAGCATCGTGTTGTCGGCCGCCATGAACAACTGCTGGCTGTGGCTGACGCCGGCCAGCTGCGGGTCCTGCTCTTGCTTCACCTTGCCCACCCACGGGTACACCTTCAGCTGCGGCCGCAGCGTGAACAGGAACGTCTCGCCTGCCGTTTGAGGCGCGCATGAGTCAACGCATGGGACTGGGGGGGGGGGGGGGGGGGGCGGAACGTGGGATAACATTCACGTCGAACGAGACCAACTCGGCCCTGCGTGAAGAGACCTGAGAAGAGCATATTCTCTTTTTGGGTGGTGACTTAATGAACATGTGACTGATGGAAGAGCCAAAGTCGAGGTCCAAGTAGATGCCTGTCTCACCAGTGCCGAAGTACGTGTAGCGGGTGCCGTCCTCCTGCATCTGGTTGCGCGTGTTCCACGTGGTAGAGCAGTAGGCGCCGAACACAGCGCCCTCCGTCGAGCGCAGCAGCAGCACAGTGGGCTCGAAGGTGGCCACCTTCTGGTAGAACGTCTTGAGCGAGAAGCCGTGCTCGTCCGACGTGTACAGCAGTAGCGGCGTGTAGAGCGCGAACCGCGCCGGCAGGTTCTCCCACAGCCGCAGCAGCTGCGGCGCGGTCGACAGTCAGGCTGGAAGGGGGGGGGGGGGGGGCGACCGGCAACACGGCGCCACGACAGCCCGCCTCACAAGCACCGACAGACGGGCCGCTGCGGCGTGCTCGGTGCCAATAGCGGAAGCTGCTGCACACTGGAGGAAGGGTCCATTTCCTTGGAATGCAAAGACGCCTAAGTGGTCATAGGAGCCCCACGACCGCGTGTTGTGCACCACAATCAGGCACCTAGTCACAGTCAGATGTGAGGTTTTAGCTCAGCAGGTACACGTAAGCTATGTCGGGCACAGGAATACTGCGACTGACAGCCAACGTAGACAACTACCTTCGTCTGGCCCGGGCAAGCAAGGGCCACAAGCCGCGGTAGTCTGCTGCATTAGGTGCGATCCACAGGCAAGCATTCCCGACCTCTAGAGCACATACATCAGCTCCACCAGGCGGGTGATGCATGACTGCGGTAGCGGGGCCACACCGAGAGCGGCACGACGCATCGCCACAGTCACGATCCGGCGCACCAACATGGCGGACAGTCGACATCGGTCACAACTGCTCTCAGAAGCTGCCCTCGCATCAGCCTGGTCAGGTCTCACCAGCCGCGCACGTGCTAGCGGAGCTTCAGGCCAGCGGCGGGCTTCATGTACTCGACGGTGAACGCAATGTCCAAACAGGGCAATGCACATATCCGTAAGACCAACGACCAAGGGTGCATGCTCATAATATCCCTGCCATAAGGGTGAGTCGCTGGAGTGCTACAGTTAAGCTCAACATCATTAATCAGCTCATAGTTATTTGGTACGCAGCACGTTTTGAAATGTACCTTGCTTTAGTTCACCCACATATGTGAAGACCGCATTGTGTGGAAAGTACAGCCAACGTTTCTTACGATGTGGTTTGATACCGCAATCCGTCACTATCCCGTAGCTTGGCGCAGAGTCTCCTCGTCCCGTCTCGTCACTGGCGCAGTGATGACACACCAGCACTTCCATCCAGCCTTCCGCGGTGGCACGTGACTGGCAGACGCTACCTGAGCGTACCAGCCACACGTGCGCGCCGAACCGGCCGGGCTCAGCCTGCCCCAGCGATTAGCACGACCCTGAGCAGCGCTGCATCCACAGTCACGTCAAGCTGGAGCACGCGCCTACAGCAGGCCCCGTGCCATTGCGGTTAGTCGTGCGCCAGCTGTACACGCCAGCAGCAGCCCGGCCCTGACGCACTACCCAGCCCCCGCTGAGGACGGTGCGTGCCTCTGTGGATGGGCGCAACACGGCGGCTAGCGCTACTGCGGCACCACGGGGCCGGCGGTCACCGTCTGCGTGACGGATGGCAGCTAGGGGCCGCTGGTGACACACCAAAACGGCCAGCCTGGCGCCACCCTGGCTCATTGAGGCTGGTTGGCACGTGCCAAATCCCTGCACAAAATTTGGCTGCAAAATCGACGAAAAAGCCGGTGGAGCTCGAAGTGCAATATCGCGGCGAAACGGTCACGATTGCCGCACCAAATTATGCTCGGGAAGGTCATGCCGGAACTATGCTCGCAACACATCCCCTCCCTTAAAGACAGGTATTGCAGGCCATCGACACTGTTGAGACCCGGGCAGGCAAACGAGCGGCAGCGCGGAAGCAGCGCAGATCTTCGTACTACAAATCAGCGACACTGAAGGGCAGGTCTGGCTAGATACAGTCAATGAAGGGCAGGTCTGGCTAGATACAGTCAGCCACAGCGGCGTGGCACGTGCAGCACAACTATTGCCCACAGCGGCAGCGGCCGGCATGCCAAGGCACTCACTTCCTGGAAATTTATCAGCTCGAAGTTTGGGTCCTTCAGTTGAGGGAACTTTGCGGAATGCTTGGAAATAAACATGCACGTCAGAATGTGGCATGAGACACAATGAGAAAAAAGACGTACACGATAATTTGAAAGACAAGACCGAAACAGGGCAAAAGCGCGACTAGGACTGACAAAACCGAGATCGAGATGAAAGACGACACCACGTTGGAACAAGCCAGACCAAAGAAGCCCATAGGAGGGAAGCTTCATAAAAGGAAGCTCATAGAAACCGTCATGATGTACTGCATCGGGCAATACATGGAACGATGCACGGGGACGACTAGATACAGAACCACGCAAAGAGATTCCGCCACCACATCACCACCACCAACACCACCGCCACCACCACCACACGCCCCTTCCAGGCGTCACCCCGCCAACAGCGAGCCTCGGAAGGAGGGCCACGTCTCCGGCGCCGCTCTTACCTCCTTGACGCCGATGGTGCTGGACGACCGGGCCAGCTCATCCTGGGACATCACGCTGGGCATGCCCAGACCCGGGTGCGAGTGCTCCTTCGTCACGGCCTTCACCGATCTGACGAAGCCCAGCGGCCACCGTTAATGCCTACTGATTGACGGCAACCGTGTCAGACGAGATATTTAACCAGTGCATGACACCAATACTAGGAATCGACAGATTGTTTTCCGACGTTTGCAGCTGCCACGGCTACCAGCAAAACGACCCGTCTGGCTCCGACGTTTGCAGCTGCCACGGCTATCAGCAACACGACCCGTCTGGCCCCGACGTTTGTAGCTGCCACGGATATCAGCGAAACGACCCGTCTGGCTCCGACGTTTGCAGCTGCCACGGCTATCAGCAACACGACCCGTCTGGCCCCGACGTTTGTAGCTGCCACGGATATCAGCGAAACGACCCGTCTGGCCCCGACGTTTGTAGCTGCCACGGATATCAGCAACACGACCCGTCTAGCTCCGACGTTTGCAGCTGCCACGGATATCAGCAATGCGACCTGTCCAGTGGACTGTCATCACGACATCCGAATCCCCAAGGCTGGTCAAGACTGCTGCACGACACCTGTCGACCTGCGGGGATGTCGGGCCCAGTGCATAACGGTCCACATGTTCAACCTGGTGGGGATCGTAAACGTGACCTCCGCGTGCGGCGTCCACGCGCCACCCGCACTCCACACAAAAAGACACCGCACGGGCCTGGCGTGGCAATCCACGGCGGTAAAAGCGCCCTGACACGAGAGCAGAGCACTCAGCACTCAGACATGCCAGCCGAACATTCCGGTGTCGCACATATGCGACCGGGTGTGACCCGACACGGTGGCGGCAGCGCTGACCTGCGCTCGGGGAAGTTAAGCCGCCCTCCGCCGGCCTTGATCTGGGCCTTGACTCGGGTGTAGGACGAGCTCAGCGAGTCCCTGCTGAAGCCGCGGATGTTGAACAGCGTCTTCAGTAGCTTGTCCGGCGTGACCTGCGCGTCGGACGACGGAAGCCCGTCAACGGAGGCTGTCTCAGCACGCCCCAGAGCTCATCGCAGCCGAGAGGGCTATGTTCTCCGTCAACCCATGGCGCCGGTAAACAGCAATGATTCACATCGGCCAAAGCCCACAGAGTCTGAACTTTCGGTGGGTGGCCGAGTTAGAAGACAGTGGCACGGTACTATTTCCAAATCAACTCTGACCAATTGCTTTCGAGGGCAGATTTTGGGGATCAAAGTCCATTCAACGTATACTTGGTTGCCGAAACCCGGACGCCACAATCCCAGCATGGGCACTTCCACTTGAGGGGGGGGGGGGGGAGGGCGGACATATCTCGGTTTTCTCCAAATGGGACTTTGTCTTCCAATTTTGAGTTTCCCGCTCCTTATCCTCCAAGTCCATTTAAAATTGCCTGTTCAAGTCAGACTGTCCATTACACTTAACTTTAGACCCCAATTCTGACTCCCCCCCCCCCCCCCCACCATCCGTCAATCTCAAAGACGTGGCTGCCTACAATCATGGACCTTAGCAAAGCAATTTCAGTTCAATAGGCCATATTTCTCCAAGGACTCAAACGCCCCATGAAATACCTGACACGGCAGCTCCTGTTTCAGCCCAGCTCTATGGAACAGCTGACAACCGACCATCCACAAAGATCCTCAACAGCGCTGTTTCTGGGACGCGGTCCACGATTGTGCCCCGCGTGGGCCAGCGTGCAGTGCCCCACCAGCCTGGGTACAGTCCACATGTCCTCATCGCACACTTTTCATAAACGAAACAGCAATGATTGACACCGCCACTGCGTCACCGACATGTGTCCAAGTCCTGTTGACCCGTGCACAAGTAAAGGTGATCCTTCCGCAAGCAAACAGGCCGCACCGGTATCTTCCTGCAGAAGATCTCCATCACGTCCTGGACCGAGTTCTCCAGCAGCATGGCGCCCCAGTCACCCAGCTGACGGCTCGCCATCTTGTGCAGCAGCAGCACCAGCCCCATAGCGGCCCGGTACAGCACCTGCATGCACGAGAACACGTGCATGTATACAACGGCAGCTACACTTCACGCAGTTCTGGACACTTGTCTTCTCGATCCGAAGTTAAGTTACCGGATGCCACCAGCGATGGCGCGCGCATTCCTACGCATACTTCCCAGACAGTTTATGGCTGCGTGTTATCAGATCACGAGTAAATAGTTTCTGATACGATTATGCGATGCATAAACGTCATTGTGATGCAAACATTTCCGGAATGGCGTTTCGTAGAAACGCACGTGCGTCGCAATACTGGCCCAAATATATCCTAAAATGCAACTGAAACGTCCTTCAGACTGCCCATGCGGAGACGGTGGATGAACCGCGGTCACCTTCTCGCCCTCCATGAGGAAGCAGTCCATCAGCCTCACGGCGTGCGGGAAGGGCAGGAAGCAGAAGATCCAGGCCAGCCAGTCGGCCAGCACGTGCTCGACGTTCTCGCCGTGACGTGTCTGCTGGTGCAGGTAGTGCATGCTGCTCTTCTGCGGAGGCCGGAGGAAGCCTGTCAGAACGCTGACCATTGACGGCACCACACTAGGACGGGGACCTCGCCAGACAGCTACCGGGAGACAGCCTGGCCGCTGAAGAAAACGACCCTAGGACCGGGACCTCGTCAGACAGTTGTCGGGAGACAGCCTGGCCGCTGAAGAACGCGGCCCTAGGACCGGGACCTCGCCAGACAGCCACCGGGAGACAGCCTGGCCGCTGAAGAACACGACCCTAGGACCGGGACCTCGTCAGACAGTTATCGGGAGACAGCCTGGCCGCTGAAGAACGCGGCCCTAGGACCGGGACCTCGCCAGACAGCCACCGGGAGACAACCTGGCCGCTGAAGAACACGGCCCTAGGACCGGGACCTCGTCAGACAGTTATCGGGAGACAGCCTGGCCGCTGAAGAACACGGCCCTAGGGACCGGGACCTCGCCAGACAGCCACCGGGAGACAGCCTGGCCGCTGAAGAGCACGGCCCTAGGACCGGGACCTCGTCAAACAGCTATCGGGAGACAGCCTGGCCGCTGAAGAACGCGGCCCTAGGACCGGGACCTCGTCAAACAGCTATCGGGAGACAGCCTGGCCGCTGAAGAACACGGCCCTAGGACCGGGACCTCGTCAGACAGCTACCGGGAGACAGCCTGGCCGCTGAAGAACGCGGCCTATAAGCCAATGTGGAAGCCAGAAAAGCCTGTGATGTTAGGCAAACACCCGGATGTACGCGTACAGCATCTACACAACGTAGTGACGAGGCTATCCAAATGGGATTCCTTGTAACCCATGCTACCTAAGGCAATAACTAAAAGTTATGTTTTCAGGATATGCGCAAAAGCTGCTTTACGTGGAACACAAGTTACAAATTAGTCCGTGGAAATTATTTCAGATTTTTACCATTTAGTGTCAGCAGCACAGATCTTACCGCATGTTTTCGGCACAGCTTGATCACTATCCTCCACGATATCTCGAAATCACGTCGGGTTTGAACAAGGTAACCCAGTTTCTTGTTACGCAGCATCATGCTGAGCGCGTTGTAGGCATCAACCTCTGCAGAGACACAGCAATATTCATCAGAAGTTAAAAGAAACACCAGACTGTCATGCATCCGACGCGCGCCGTCCCCGATCACGTCCGCTCAGTAGTTGCAGCAAGTGATGATCACACCGCTGGAGAGATACAACAGTCCAGCAGCTCAACGTCCGCAGGCTCACATACTATCCGTTTTAAAGTAAATATTGCCCGAGTCACATTACAAAAATAAGACATCACAAAACAATGTGCATATACTGTGGCAGAAAACAGCAGACAACAGTGTTGGGTATCTGCAGTGAAGCACAGGCATCACATACTCTCCCACCACCAACTACTCTCCATTCAACGCAGCAGATGACAACACAAGGGAAAGTGCGGAGGAATGTAGGTGATTACCAGGCCGCGGTAGTAGATCATGGGCGGCACCAACCGTCCAGGTATTGGATCAGGAGACAGCAGACGGCTAGAGCGGCGGACTGTAGGTGATTGTAGGGCTATAGTATAGCACAGCCGACACCTACCATCCATGTAGTGCAGCAGGAGACAGCAAACGGGGTAGAGTGCCGGACTGTAGGTGATTGTCGGGTTGTTGTAGTAGAGCACGGCCAGAACGCGGTCGGCCGACCACACTCCGGCCTCGGACAGGTGGTAGTGGTTCGCGTAGAAGGTGTGCACGAACGGTGGCGTCTGGTGCTGACCCGCCCGCGCGGGGCCTGCCGGCAGAGCAGGGCCGCTGTTCATTGGACACGACCCGGGCCAGAGACCCGGCACAGCACGGCACGGCACGGCATGGCGCGGCACGACACACGCTCGATGTAAGTACAGATGACGAGCACGATCACCGCCAGCATCGCGCGTCTGATAAAATGCGTGTGAGCTCGGCGCGAAAACAAAGGCAGCAGCGCAGCTATTTCATGATGAGCCGAATATCCACCTAGTAATAAGTACATCAATACAAAGGGCAACATGTCAGAACGAATACGCTCCCGAGCCTCTGACTCAGTTGGCAAAACAAGTGCGGCCGACGAGAGAGGGAGAGAGGGAGAGAGGGAGCGAGAGAGAGAGAGAGAGGGAGCGAGAGAGAGAGGGAGCGAGAGAGAGAGGGAGCGAGAGAGAGAGGGAGCGAGAGAGAGAGGGAGCGAGAGAGAGAGGAGAGAGAGAGAGAGAGAGAGAGAGAGAGAGAGAGAGAGAGAGAGAGAGAGAGAGAGAGAGAGAGAGAGAGAGAGAGAGAGAGAGAGAGAGAGAGAGAGAGAGAGAGAGAGAGAGAGAGAGAGAGAGAGAGAGAGAGAGAGAGAGAGAGAGAGAGAGAGAGAGAGAGAGAGAGAGAGAGAGAGAGAGAGAGAGAGAGAGAGAGAGAGAGAGAGAGAGAGAGAGAGAGAGAGAGAGAGAGAGAGAGAGAGAGAGAGAGAGAGAGAGAGAGAGAGAGAGAGAGAGAGAGAGAGAGAGAGAGAGAGAGAGAGAGAGAGAGAGAGAGAGAGAGAGAGAGAGAGAGAGAGAGAGAGAGAGAGAGAGAGAGAGAGAGAGAGAGAGAGAGAGAGAGAGAGAGAGAGAGAGAGAGAGAGAGAGAGAGAGAGAGAGAGAGAGAGAGAGAGAGAGAGAGAGAGAGAGAGAGAGAGAGAGAGAGAGAGAGGAGAGAGAGAGAGAGAGAGAGAGAGAGAGAGAGAGAGAGAGAGAGCCTACCGTAATCGCCCTCCAGCTGGCGGACAGTGGTCTCGTACTCCTCGGCCTGACCCATGGCGGCACCATGATACTCGCAGATGCCCTGCCACAGGTGCAGGCGCACCGGGTGGTCTAGCGGCCAGCATCCCGTGCGCAAGTCCTCCTTCATCTGAGCCAGAGACTCAGCCCGTCAGAATATTAAACGCTCTGCTGGGTGCGCGGCGTGCGCCTGCTGGAAATGGCATTGCAGGAGCAACACGAAAGAATGCCATCCTGCATAAATGCTGTGTATCCGGTTCAAACGTGCAGCATATTTTTGATTTTCTGCGTCCGGTCACGCACTGCCAGTCCAGGATGACCCACCGTAGTCACCCTCCTGATAGTTTAGGAGGACCCATCATAGTCGCCCCCCTGGTAGTTCGGGAGGACCCACCGTAGTCGCCTTCCTGATAGTTCGGGAGGACCCACGGTGGTTGCCCTCCTCATAGTTCGGGAAAATTCACCGTGGTCGCCCTCCTAATAGTTCGGGAGGACCCACAGTAGTCGCCCACTTGATAGTTCGGGAGGGCCCACAGCAGTCATCCTCTTGTTAGCTCGGGAGGACCCACAATAGTCGCCTTCTTGTTAGTCCGGCGGCCGGCACGCCATAAACCCCGTGAAATCCTTCCTTTTTCGGCCTGCTTCGTTTCAAGGCCCGCACATGTCACTGTTGACGTTATCAGTCGGATCCCTGCTCTTATCACACGATCCATTACCTTAGGTCAATTGTGAATGCTGTTTTGACAATTATCGTCACTCCAGCCACCCAACCCATCCCCAGTCCATGTTCACCCATCAGAAGTCACATCATCGAGCTGACTCAGTTATAGCGACTCTAGTATTCAAGAGTCACCACCGCTATCTCTTCACCCCCCCCCCCCCCCCCCCCTCCTCCCACACAACGTTCCGACCGCGGTTGCGCCCACCTGCATGTCCTTCTTGTCCTTGAGCTGCTGCTCGGCAGTCTGGGCCGTGTGAGTGGCGGCTTTGGTCGGCGTCGCGTACGCACCGCAGTCTGCCAGGAACGAGGCGGCGCGCACGGCGGGCCGCACGGGCCCCCCTGCCGCCTCCAGCATGGTGGCATCCACGCCGCTGGCTCCGGCGCCGCCGCCCTGACCGCACAGCGCACCCTCGCGTTGGCACCTGTTGCTAGGTAACACCAGTCTCGTGATCTGGCGTAGCGCACGTCGATCGATTTAGTCCGCTATTAATTTATGAACCGTTGGCGCAATTTTCTTTTAATGGTAACCCAGCACCAGGATGTGAACGGCTAATGTCCCAACCAGCGCCAACACATGCATGGTCGAACTCGGTTATGACCGGTCCGTTTCCGCACCAAACAAGGAAGACGATAAGCCACCACACCAGCCAGTGATTTGTCAGCCATTTTTTCTGCACTATCCAACGAGCTCAAATGTTGGCATCAGCCGGCGCCCGGCCGGTTTTTGCACCAGCCAGTGACTGGTCGGTTTTGGCACCAGCTGATGGCTGACTAGCGTGCCTGCCAGCCTGTGCCCCGCCGTCATTCCAGGCAGACCTCCGACACCACCCACCTGACCGGCCGCCTGGTGCGACTCGCGCTGCCGTCGCAGGCTCGAGCTCGACAGCGACCGATTGCGCCGCAGCGAGGCGAACGCGCCGCGCCAGGACGCGCGGGACGAGTGCGCGCGCGCCAGGGGCGGTGGCGGCTCCGGCTCGTCGGCCGGCCGGGCTGGCGGCTCGGCCGGCGCGTCGGCGTCGGCGGGCCGCGCGCGCTCTGTCGGCCGTGACGCCTGGCGGTCGGGCGACGACGGCCGGCGCAGGCGCTTGCTCACGCCACGCTTGAACACGCGGATGGCGCGGAACGTGCTGCTGACAGTGCCCCAGGAGGCGGCCGGCGCGCCTTCGTCGTCCGTGTCGCCTGCGGGGGGCGGCGCCGTATTAGCGGGAGGGCCGGCCGTACCCCGACACAGCGGTGAGAACGACACTGCTCACCGAGACGTGTGGCGACTTAACTTGTGTTGGCTGGCGCAAGACTCCGTATCGGCCCCACTTTGCATCTAACTCTTTATGGAACGGGAAGAGGAACAAGATGGACCAGGCGGCGGAGGGGGGGGGGGGGGGGGAGCGAGAGGGAGGTCGGCAAAAGTCATTGGAGATCCCACGCCTGCAGAAAATATAAATGTAAGAGATATCCCGGGATCCCGGGACATACAAAACTTGTACCTCCGGCGGCCCGGCCTGACCACATTTTTGTTGATCAGTTTGCGGAGAGTCGATTACATAATCTGGCCAGCGCGGAATCCATGATGCACCGAGCACGAAACTGAAGGCGACACCGATCAGCAGCGTCGAGGCGCGCACACAGCTGAGCGCCACCGCTGTGAAAACAGCAGCCACGACGGACCAAAGGCGGGAAACCACCATCTGGAGACCTGCCTTTACCCTAACGGCAAGGCGTGATGACACCAACGCAGGACTGAAACGGGTGTCAAACGAAGGCGTATCGCATGGGTGTATCTCTTCCCCGCGGACCCCAGCACAGATAGGAAGCGAAAAGGGTCTGGACGTTCCCATCCATGTCGTGCCGTCTGTGTACAACATGCGTGAACTCGTGTCGGCTATACAGCCATAATACATAAAATAAGCCAATAGCAGTCGATTCAGCACTACCTGTATCTGCTAATTGACCCGCTAAATGTCTGATAAGATATTATCAATCAAGGGCCAAGTCTTCAAAACCGACGACGTTTGGCATTTCGCAACCTATCTGACCCAGATCCACTTTTTGACGAAACTGGCAACTCTGCTCCCCGCACCAGGTGCGCACGCAATGCCGTGCGGGCCGATAACCTGATATCCTCGGAGCGTCGAGTGACTAATCCCAAGTCCACCGCCCTAAAAAGGCGGCGCCGCCGGGCCAGTTTGGACACCGCTCGGGCCCGCCGAGGAGCGTGCGACCAGCGACCCGAACCGGATGCCAGGCCGGGCACCGCGCGCGCCTGTCTGTTTCGACACCCCCGCCGACGCCTCCCCAGCTGCGACCCTGGCGAGTCCACCCGGCCGTCGGCGGCCGGTGCGCGCCCGCCCGTCGACCGGCACGAGTTGTCGCCGCCGGCGGCGCCCAGACGGCGCACCCACCTGCGTCGCCGACCGGGAGGTGTTCCCCAGAGCCCACCACCCAGATGGTGCGCGTGGCTGTCATGCCGTTCCGCTCCGGCTTCGGGGAGTCCCCGGCGTCGCTGTCCTGTGCGAGCGCCGACGCCGGGTCGGACAGCACACCCGGCTCCGAGCGTCGCTCTCCCGACGACGAAGCAGTTGGCTCCGAGCGCTGTTCCTTAGCTGGCGAGGCAGTTGCTTCCGAGCGCTGTTCCTTAGCTGGCGAGGCAGTTGCTTCCAAGCGCTGTTCCTTAGCTGGCGAGGCAGTTGCTTCCGAGCGCTGTTCCTTAGCTGGCGAGGCAGTTGCTTCCGAGCGCTGCTCCTTAGCTGGCGAGGCAGTAGCCTCCGGGCGTTGGTCTTCAGGTGGTGAGACAGCTGTTTCCGGGCGCTGATCCTTACTAGCGGAGACAGTTGCTTCCAGGCGTTGGTCTTTAGACGGCGCCGCAGCTGTACGCGGGCGCTGGTCCTCAGATGACGAGGCAGCTGTTTCCGAGAGCTGGTCGTTAGATGGCGAAGCAGTTGCGGCCTGTCGCTGGTTCTCAGACGGTGTGCCAGCTGTCTCCAAGAGCTGGTCTTCACATCGAGAGGAAATTGCTTCAGAGCTGTTTCCTCCAGGTGTTGAGTCGGCTGCTCCAGAGGTCCGGCTTCCTTCAGATGCCGAGAAAGTCGCCTCTGACAGCTGATCGTCTTCGGACGATGAGCCAGTTACCGCTGAACGCTGGCCGTCGCGTACGGAGCACGGCACGTCACCTCCCACCAAGGCACGACCCACCTCTGAGCCGTCTGGGAGCGATTCCTCGCTATCATCCGGCATGTTTGGCCGTTGTCCTGACTCGAGTGGTCTCTGATTAGCCTCAGATTTGCTCGCTCTCTCTGCCTTGTCTGGTTCGTCAAGTGCCGAGCCGACGCCACTCGAGGCGGGCGATCCATTCGCGGCGCTGGACGGCTGTGCGCGGACCGGCGCGCGTGCCGCCGCCACCTCATCCGACGACGGCACCACGGTGGCGAACGCCAGGTCCTCCGCGGCGCTGACGAACTCGCTCGCCTCCTCGCCCAACGACAGCGACCGCTGGCACACGAGCGCAGCGCAGATGGGCCGCTCGTGCCGCTTGCACTGGGCGCCGGTAACGTCGGCCGCCTGGTCAGGCGCGGAGCCGGCCGGGCCGGCTTCGGCAGCCGCAGCGGGCGTATCCACGCCCCGCTCGCCGACTCCCGGGCTGTCTGACGGCGACCCGCGCCGTCTGGAGACACCCGACCCGTTCTCCGACATCCCAGACTGCTGGTCGGCGGCACATCCGTCTAGCGCAGACACTTGGGCCGGCGAGCGATCCTCCATCAGCGGCATCGCGGGCCGTACGTCGCGTGTGTCACCGTTATCAATGACAACACAAGGTTGTGCTAAATATATAACATTAGATGCGTTGTATCAGAAAACAGCGCACCCACGGGGCATTTGCTCGTTTTCTCACAGAACGCACTGCAGTGGTACACACGAAAGCGGGCGCAGAGACGGCAGATCCCAGCGACAGGGCTCGTCCAGATCCCTTTCCGCGGAACGAGACCGTTCTAGCGGCGACGCCACAAGCCAGCCCAGCGGCGGAGCTCGTCCAGACTCCTGTCCGCGGAACGAGGCCGTTTCAGCGGCGATCCAGCAGCACCAACACTCCACCCCACCGCACACGTACGCACTCTCTCGACGCGCGGTCTAGGCAGAACGCAGCAGCGCAGTCCGCAGACCACCGCCGCTCGTGCGCTGCACCTCTCCGCGGCTGGACGGCGAGCGGCCGGGCCAGGCTCTCCCGTCGGGGCGGCCCAGCGGTGCCGAGCACGGCTCCAGTGCTGCCAGACGGTCACGAGACGACCGGTTGGCAGCACTGTCGCCGCTCCGTGACCGGTACGGCGCCGGGCGCCAGGTGGCCGCGCGCACCGCAGCCGCAAGATGCACACGTGATCTCCAGCGGCAGGAGTACCGGTCCGCCGGCAGATCTGCGGCGCCGCGCTCGCGGGCCGTCCCCCCGGGGCGTGACGTCACGATCGCCACTCCGCCGCGCCGGGTAATCCGTCACGCCGGCCTGCGACCCGTTTTGGCGATCCAGGTCCGCGGAAGGCAGCGCTTACGGCGGCCCAGCGGCGACGTATGGACAGATCTGTGCTGCCCGACGGGGCGGACAGAGGTGCGCACGGCAGTCTGCCCGGAACGTCGCGGCACGTGCGTCCGAGCCGATCGTCTTGCATCAATAGGACACCGCACGACTGTCGGGACGAGCGCGGCAGCGGCGCACCCGATCCTATCGCCATACAGATGATACCAACACATGAGCGAACGGAGCCAGGCGTCTTCCGGAATACGAATCAGCGGATTCTATCAAAGGGTTGGCATGTCCGTCCTTGGCCACAGTTTAGCGCCCCAAGAGGTTCATTGCTTGGCATTCGAGCGCTAATTCACGCATCACATTGCTCGAACATTGGCTAGTTATGGCTGTCGTTAGACCAAGCCATTTCAAATAACCACATCGACCAAACAGTAAATGGTTGTCATTCATGGCAGCCGTGATCAATAACTTGTAAAATGTTAATATTTTGTGTGGATAGCTGCCACTGTGAGTTGAAGACTACGCCTGTGTGGCTTTCATGACCCACTCTCACTCCGTTTAGCCCATAGCATGTTGTATCCGAGTCGGTCTAAAAAACGGCGGCCTTTTTGTTTCAATGTTCTCGATGAGACAATTTAACATTTCATGCTGGACAAAGGCTACAGTTTGCTTACATAGCAACGCTGCAAGACAATAACTTAATCACTTATCGAATACTCATCAAACCACATGCATGCAAACTGAACGAAACCGGTACAGCGCAAACTTTAAAGATATGCTAAAAGTTGTCAGATTTTGCACGCTTGACAAACTGCCTTGTCTGCCTATCCCGCTATAGTTCTGTAGAATGCATTGGGACATTAGTAAATACACTCGAAGTGATTAATTTGTCCATTGTGTTCGCTAAGGGTGTTGCAATTTACACTTGTGGTGTGTTTCATACAATGTTATAGTACATACCGAAAAACAACTAGCACCACTGTCCTCGTCATTACCGTTATCGCATACTGGAAAATGACTTTTAACTGGGCAAGCGTGAAAAACGTACAATATATGGGCAGACCTGGAAGGGACAACACAACAGATCGTAAACATTGGAGATATGTCCCTTAAGTCCCTCCCCCCCCCCCCCCCCTGTTCACACCTATGACTGGCGGAGACGGCAGTCCGATTCATTGCTATATTTGCGGCTCTTGTTGCCAAGCACGGTGCGATGATGCGACCAATGTTAACAAAGACATCAGTTCCAGCACAGGACGGCCGGGGCGAACCGCTCAATTTCAGCACTGTATCGCGGTTCCGGTAGGACTCATCGTCACCGACGTTTGAAATCCGGGATGCCGTCTGGTTGGGAGAGAGGGTGTTGATCCTCCGTCCTCCTCGTTCCAGACATGCTCGCTGTCTGTTCCGACACCTAGCTGTCTGACCACCACAGGCTTTGCTGCACTCGACCTACTAAGAATGCAGGGAATTTCAGTACTTGTTAACGCGGCACTTACCGCGGCATGCCCTCGCCGGACGAAAATCAATGTTTTGCTGTCACCTTACCTTCGTAACTAATGGACCGAACTATCTAGTAGCATTTCAGAAGATAACATTGGCTTTCGTATGGGGGGGGGGGGGACATAGCATGAGGACCCCGCGAAGCTCATGACGTCTCAGTCCACGGAAACTTTGGGGGGGGGGGACATAGCATGAAGACCCAGCGAAGCTCATGACGTCTCAGTCCACGGGAACTTTGGGGGGGGGACATAGCATGAGGACCCAGCGAAGCTCATGACGTCTCAGTCCACGGGAACTTTGGGGGGGGGGGACATAGCATGAGGACCCCGCGAAGCTCATGACGTCTCAGTCCACGGGAACTTTGGGGGGGGGGGGACATAGCATGAGGACCCCGCGAAGCTCATGACGTCTCAGTCCACGGAAACTTTAAATATTTGTCGAAATCCAAGAACGCGTAACTATGATGTAAATTGGTGAATTAGACATCTAAGCCCAAGGCATTGGTGAATACCTGAATTTACATTGGAATGTCCGTTATAAATTCAGCAGCGTTTGGAACAAGGCGACGTGAGGTCGGGGGAGCTAACCGTCGTTTAAACCCGCAAAGTAAGGCAATACACACCTTAACGTTATATCCTCCCATGGCGCCAAAAAGATAGCTTAAAACTTCGCATACGCCAAAGAAACATCCTGATTTGTATCTTACTAACGAAAATAGATCGGACTAAAACTAGCCTTCCAGAAGCTCAGGACGACCTAGTTGGGCTAAGGTGGCAAGCCGCTGTCTCAGGTCTCACGCTGCGCTTACATTACGCTTTTGTTGTAACCTGACAATGAACTGTTTCACGAAATTAGCACAAATAGTGCCACTTCTCACGAGCTTCTTGCTTACCGCAGCACCAAAACAGTGCATTCGTTAGAAAACGCGACAAAAGCCAGTGTGTTCGGCCACAACACGCCTTCCAGAGGTCTCCATATTCGACACTGTGCTGGTGCACATACCATATGACGCACACACGATCATCTCTCCCGCACGTGCATTTCATAAGCTGAAATCTCGACACAAGCGCCTACGTTTGGGAGCCACGTCATTTCGCCCACCACCGTCAGTATACAATGTGTCGAGCGGAAAAACCAATCCAAAATATTTTTTAATTTTGAATGTTGAGGGTGTAACAGATCACACAGTCAACGACAGCCCCCGATTCAGAGCGGTATTTAGAGGACAACCAGCTCATTTCCCAAGTGTCAATCGGCAAGACTGAGCTAGAACCTTCTCACCGGAAATTTAGCAACACCCTGGTTAAGGACCATACTTCTGGCCATTTGTTCAAGAACCAAATCTCTCAAACTATGGGAGAAAGCGATTCTCCGACGTCATCAAAGCGCGTACGAGTCGCTAATTCTGACGAGAATGTTCAAATTCGGTCTAATCAGAAGCCTGTACACGGGGAAAGATTCATCTTCATCGGCCAAACCACTGGCGAAGAAAGGAGAATGTTGACAGGGGTATGGACGTGGTGCGTGCCGAACCGGGCCATGCGCCACGGAACGTTGACATGTTAGAAGAGAGTGCCGCTTCGTCTGGCGCTGTTTGTTCCGCTAAAAGGGACTGAAGATGACCTACTGGGAGCCAGAGACGGCGCTAGCCTTCCCGCACAGTTTGACAGCAGAGACATCGTTTTGAGCGGACCGCGTGCTCTGGGGCGCACGCCTGCGCAGTGTGAAAATCAGCTCACCAAAAACGAACGTACACGCATCATTCAGATACCAGAACGACTCTAGCCCATACCCTGACGGCTTACGCGTACAATTCCCAGCATTCTTCACGTCGGAGCTAAATGAGCTGGTGACGAGCGCGGTAAATATCTATCTTAAAGGCTGCGTGCCTGATGAAATAAAAGCAGCGCAATCATTCTGATCTCTGAAAAGGACAGGACAAAAACGACACGCAGTTCCTTCGCCCTATGAGTCTCCTGATTGTATTATTTTTATTATTTATTTTTTATCATAGGATTATATGATTACATAAAAGTGTATTTCGAAAACACTGGCTACGGGGATGGGGAAATAATTAAGGAACTGATCCAACGGATCAGACGGATTTCGAAACGGCCATTTACAGGCGAAAATGCCACACCTTTAATCGATGTAATGCATCTCGCACCTGGAAAGCAAAAACCGGGCGTTTTCCCTCTAATGCAACTTACTTAACGTCTGTGATGCATGGGACCACCTTCAACAAGATGCAGTTAAGCTTGGTTTCCACCTCGCAGTCCAGACATGGGTCTAGCTAGTTTACCATAATTCAGCAGGAATCTTGGCAGTCAGGGTCGTAAAAAGTGGGCACCAATCTCTCCCTGTTACTCTGAATACAGACATGCGAGCATGGCTATCCCTGAGGTGTTTTTGCTCTGCTTAGAACTACTATTGCATGAGATCCGTTCAGAGGCCACCATTAAAGGAACATCCTAGATGGCTTAGAGCTCAAGGCATCCAGCTATGCAGATGTTTCTGTCCTTTCACTGGACGGGACTCCCGAATGCTTGCAAACTGCTTGACATATGAGCTTATCGGGAGTTTAGATTACTATCTAGATTAAAACTAAATCCATGTAAGACTCGGGCAATGTTTCGGGCCAGAGTCGAATCGACATCCGATTTGCCCAGAATATGACCCATGCTAGAGTCCAAGCTCAGTTGAATACATATTGCGTCATATAACACAAGTCTGGCAAAACTTAACCATTCATTCAAGATTAACCCAGATGAACCATCCATCTAAGATCGGTAGTTGGGAGCAAGCTCTAAACCGCTGGTCTTTGCGTAGATTAACACCATGCAAGGGAACCTATCTTATCAAATTCATTACATTGCCCCCCTCCCCCCCCACTTGTTCATCTTATCACCGTCCACGAAACGTCGAACGGAGATGAAACAAGTGAACTGGAGACAGCCTTATACCATTTTTCTGGAGACGATCCGCCGACAAAGTCCGCCGCTCACCATTGAACGATACTGGCGAACAAGGGCTTACGTTAGCAGGATGACGAAAACAGCTTCAGATGGAAAACAGTGATCAGGAACGGGCGGAGTATTCAAAAGAGAACCCCCATATTCCACCTTGCCAAAGACGTCAAAAGCTTGGAATCAGACAAGGATAAATCAGTTATAACTAAAGAAGGAAAAATTTCGAACGCTACGAGCCATGATGTTTGGTCTAATGGTCTAGTAACCTGGTGACTAGAAAGTATACGTGACTGTCTAAACAGCCTCAATATAATATTAGCCTTCTCAAACCTCGAAACGCTCCCTAACTTACGATGAGGAAAACCGTATTGGTAGATCGCAACATCACCCGAATAGTTCATCTCTACGACCACAACCAGAAAAGACCATGATACCAAATGATCTACACAACAAAAAAATACGAAGGCAGCTTCTTGATCCGGCGAAGCTCGCTGTGGTCTAAGTCCGGTTCTTGGAAATACACGCCAACTGGAGAAAAAACTCATCGCAACGCGCGGTCCGATCACCACGAATGACTTAGAAAACAGGTGATCAGTAGCCAAATGGGCATGCGATACATGTGGTCAAATCTCAGCCCTTCAATACTCCTTGACTGGGAAAGCTCAAGGCTCTGGGGCATACTGGCGCCCCTGCCTCGCCACGTCTCAAATACATCTGGCAGTTGTAGCTGCCGAACCAGGCGAGGAGGTATTGTCTGGTCGATCCCGCATGATGCAACAACCTGCTGCACTACTGGTGAACTTTCGCACGGAAAACCAAGCTGGAATGACGCCGTTGTCATATATCTGCCCCTTTGTCATATATCTTAACGTTATTCTGTATGAAAGACCGCCAGAGTCCCGCTCGCGGAGGAATCAGTGGCTTTCGGCGATATCTCCGCCAGGTGGCGGCGTGAACCAGCGCAACCAACGGCGCCCTCAAGGATCTGCTGGTACAAGCAACTGTCGGAATAAGTTATTAGTGGTCGCTGACGGACGAAATAACGTGAATTAAAAAGCACAAGTAAACAAAAGTTAGCCGGAATAAAATTTTTCTTCAAGAGTTATCATACCACAGCTATGTGCCCTGCATGGCCCGGATGGGCAACCTTCACAGGTACCCGAAGTCAAATGAAAAAGTGAGACAACATTCATTACGAAAACTGATACGTTAATACTGCGCTTTGCCAGCGCAACAGTTACGTCACAGTGAGAACATGGGCATTTAGCGCTGCTGCGGTGCCCGCACTGATGTAGTTGTTGCCGTAGTACCATTGTTGTACCAAAAAGAGTCGGATGTGGAAATACGACAGCAACTGTGGCTAATTTGTAGCCTGTGAATGCAAGCAACACGGAAAATCAGTGCAACAGAAAATGATCGGCAAGGATAATTTTCCGTGGCCATCCTCGCAAAACGGGACCAAAACGTGACACATCTTACGCAGCACTCATGCGCGGGAACGGTTGGTGCCCATCTTCAATTTAACTGACAAGATGGCAGGTGTACATAGGTTCCCGTCTACGCCATGTTCTGCGGGCCGAAAATACTAACACATGCTGATGTAGACATTATGAACTTGCTGCTGGCAGTTATCGGCCTTCACTATATCAGGAGGTACCTTTAAGGTGGAGAACACGTACCTTTTGACATACTATAGGTCGATAAGTGACAGCATAGGAACGCTGAAACTCGTCATGCTGAAAAACGAGAGGCTCGAGACATTTCTTACATACATCAATGATGACGTGGGCAGCTGGCTGTCCAGAAGCTACACCATCGCTAAGAGTCATTGCGTTCTGACAATAATTTCCGCAATGCGGGACACTGTATGATACATTCACGATGGCAATATCCCACCCAAAGATTTCCCACTTGACACATACAGGGGATTCGGCACCATTAGAATGTGGCCATGCAATATAACCAAAGACAGGGGTACGACCAGCTTTGAACATCTGTGAATTAGATCATCGACCCGACGACACGAGCACGTCCGGTCAGCTGGCGAGCTCTTCAAACAGGGCACCTTCAATAGCATGCGTCCCTTTTGGTTTCAAATACCACACATCCTTCCTCCAGAACGATCGAATTCCGGTCTGTAATTAGCGACAAAGCCCAGCACCAGTAGGAAGAGCGGGGAATATACAACCGTGGCCGGTATTTCCTTACCCTCGCACTTGACCAGAATGCCCAAAAATACCAGGTTTGTGCCTACTAATAACGTTATCTTATATCATTTTCGTTAAAAGCACGCGAGCGTGCAAACATACGCGCGTTCCAGCTACGAGATCGCGCATAAAAATACAATGACAAATACGCAACTTCTGAACCCCATCAAATGCCGAACAACTAAAATAGTTCCAACCCATTCCATCTCTTCACACGGTTTTCTCCCACAAACCATTATTTCAGTGCTGCGCGGGGAGAAATAGCGGCATCTCTTGAATGATGAACACCCGGTATCTATCCATCTCTATTTCTCTTCACGAGCCATCCGCTCTCTACGTCGCAACATTTCAACAAAGCTTTGACTTCATCATGAGTCATGCTCTACGGAAAGCTTGCACCACCACCGCATGCCATCATTACGGCGTCGTGGCCATGCCCTAGCCTCACCGCGCACTTAACTTCAGCCAACGTTACAATGAGTACAATATTTCATGGTTCTACCATTGCTGAGGTTCAAATTACCGTTATTTAAAGCTAAACAAACATTTTCAGGCTCAGTGGTGCCGTTCATCCACAGCGCCGCCCATAGTTCAGCAAAAGCATGGAGCCGACAGCCTGAGTTCTTGACAATGCAAGCCTCTTATCAATGGTGATGGCTCCAACAATATGGTTTGTCCAAACGACCAGCCCATTTCTGACAGCGGGAATCACGCTGAACTGGCTGTAGAGTACGTCGTTGCACATGCAGAAGGTGGAGGCTGCTAGCAATGTGTGTAAAGTAAATGAGATGTTTTTGCCTACATCTAATCGTCAATTGCACTCAATTTCATGTTATTTGGCAGTCATTCGTTGTCAAGCAGTCCCGTCCAGCCTGCCAAAAGCCGATGCCTTCCGAAACGATCCGGGCATACCCGTGGAGTTCATGAGCTCCACTTATGCGCCCCGGCTTTACACACATGTAGAACAAGGATCCCGCACATTACGGTGCTATGACGTCCACGTTTCGCCAATATGAGCGCAAGCTTCCTTGAGCTTTTCGCCTACTTCATCTAACCTGAAGCCCGCAGCCTGAAGGGAGTTCGATTTTTCCAGCCATCACGCCACGACGGGCGCGTTGGGGACAGCTGCACGTGAAAACGGCACGACTGACCTGGCGAAGTCCTGCCTGCCTGAGTTCGGACGAGACGGCGCGCTCCCGACGGCCGAGCTCGCGCGGCGCTGCACCGCAGCGTCTGCCGGCCCCGCCGCCGAGCTGCACACGGAGCGGCGCCCCATGAATCCGATCTGCCGCCGACCGACCAGCTCGTAGCCATACATTGGCACGGCACGGCAGTAGCAGAGCAGCCCCCGCCCCCTCCCCCCAGATCATACAACATGCAACAAAGGCCTGAAGGCGGTGCGCAGTAGCATAGAAATGCATCGCAAAATCGTTCCGCCATCAAACAGCCCCTCCCAAATTTTTTCATGCATCCACGCCCCTGCACGACGGTGGTATGCAATAGAGCGCAACGCTGTATAAGCACATTACCAATTATGCTAAGCATTTTGCGCGACAGGGCATCAGATAAAGTAGTATGATCGGCGGACAGCCAAGAGAGGGTCCATGCCGTTATTAAAATGAACTGGACCCGCTTGAGGCACGGAATACGGAACCCGTTAAATATAAGATACACGATAAATAGTTGCGCCGTTACATATGTGACTGGAGGCTGTGAGGGGGGCCTCCTGATTACACTACATCCTAGCCAAACAAAAATAATCGCGACGTTCCTGATCCAAGGCACGGATCAGGTGATGCTGAAGTGATGCTGACGTCAAGTGAAGTGATACTGAATGATGTGCAGGTTCTCGCTTCAATCGTTGTTTCAATGTTTGAAATTACGCTTTAAGGTATCTAAATTAGTTTCAGTTCATCTCGTTTCATTTCATCCCAAGTGGTGTCAGCAAAGGTTTAAATATCAAGTAATGCCAACCAGTGCATTTTACGTGCGGCCTGTACCGATCATGGCCATCCCCGAAACCGAAAACAAGTTCTACGTATAAATTTCCTATGACCTTGCCGTCAGACCTGGCACGGTGCGGTTGTTTACGTGCTGAAAAATACTGCGAAGCGTCGGCCCGCGCCAGGTCGGACCTCTTTGGCCAGGTGCCAGCAGAATTTTGCATACAGGCGGGCCAAACAATGCATTCAGCCGTCACGAAACTCGGGCCGCGCGCTACTGAGGTCATGGGATGTTCACGGACCTCACCTCCCACCAGGCCATGTGACGCGTGCCTCCGGGTCTAGCATTTCGCACATCTCACTTCTAAAATATCACTCCTGGGATCGCAAAATGCAAAAAAAATCCCTGCAAAACAAGAACGGAAGCCAACGTGGTGTGGCAAGTAGCTACAGTCCGTGGTTCGTCCAAAAACAAACGCCTGCGGTCAGACTGCGAATCATCGTTCCAGTTTTCGGGCTTTTGACATATCGTTATCGTTTAGATTACAGATGGCTCGCGCAAAATCAGTCATATATTCGTCGCTCTTGAATTCTTACGTTTCGAGATATTACTTCATCGTCGGAAAAGACTGAATGGCACAATAAGTAACTTTTGAATTTTAAAGGATGAAAATTGTGCAAAACTACTGGAAAACATCCTTTGGTACCGAGAAAATAAAGGAAGCGTGGCTAACTGAAGTAAGACAGAATCCGTTTTTTACTTTGACACGCATAAAATACACTCATTATGGGAACACTACAAAAACACATATTGCCACAACCACATCAATAGTACTTACCGCTCACCACCTAATACTTCGGGGGTTGTACTAGAATTTGTTTGTCTAGAAATGGAGAGAACTCGTTAATGAATATGCTTTCCCAAATTTGAAGGCGTCTTCTGTCATAACACATCTCTGAAATGTCTATTGTCCGTCAGTTGTTGTCGTGTCAATGTCTTGCCGTGTTCGTGTCGCATGTGGTCTAGAGGTGCCCCGTCACATAAGCGCATTGTCAGGCGTCGTGAGAGTGTCGTTGTGGCCACATCAATGTAGGTATGGAACGAGCCTGCAGTCATTGATGCTGCATTTAAATTGATGCACTACATTGGTGCATTTTACTTTGTCCAGTTTGTCTGGGCTGTTTGTCATAAAGGTTCTTTTTTATATACCCGTATATAGGTATATAAAATTTAACAAATGTATTTTCTCATAAAAATATATTTTCTTATCGCGATAATAAATGACAATGTCCATTTTATGGTCGTTTTTCCTCGTTTACATGTCGAGAGATGATATCCTGTAGAGCTTTTTCGTCTTGCTTGTGGACAGATGTCAGTTGATTCTGATAATACGGTTGGACGGTTGGTCGGTCGTTGGTCGTAATATGAATGTATTTCATATGTATCAATTCAAATGCAACGTCGAGAACTGGAAATTTCGTTTCATACGCTACATTGATGTCGCCACGATACTCTCACGACGCCTGACAATGCACTTATGTGACGGGGCACCTCTGGACCACATGCGACACGAACACGACAGGATATTGACACGACAACAACCGACACACAATACTGACACTTTAAGGATGTGCAATGACAGAAGACGCCTTCAAATTTGGGAAAGAATACTTGTTAACGAGCTCTCTCCACCCCTTAACAGACGAACAGATCATTGTACAACCCTTGAATTATTAGGTGGTGGGCGGTGAGCACTATTGATGTGATTGCGGCCATATGTTTGTGTTTTTGTAGTGCTCCCATTATGAGTGTATTCTATATGCGTCAAACTAAAAAAATTGGATCTTGTCTTACTTCAATTGGCCATGCTTCATTAGCGTTCTCCGTCCTAAAAAATATGCTTTCAATGGAAATGCACCATTTTATCCTTTAAAAACTCAAAACTTATGTCTTGTGCCGTTCAGTCTTCCACGACGATGAAATAGGATCTTGAAATGTAAGAATATAAAGAGCGACAAACATACAAGCGATTTTGTGTGAGCCATCTTTAATCTAAACGATAATGCTAAGCCACACGCCCGGAAACTAGAACGATGCCTAAACAAGCTCGTCAAAGCTGAGTCGGCGGTCATCTTTAATAGAACATGACGCGACTTTTACACCTCTTACCCGGGAGTGACGCGACTTCTTCGATATGCTCTTAGGCATTGACACATCGTTCTGTACATAGTATAATACTGTACATTGGACATGTACATTCTGAGCATAATATTCGGGGCAAGGGCACCAAAAATCAATTTCTTTATGTTCTCTTCACCCTTATACGTCAGCGTGACTTCAATGCCAATGAAGCGCGGCATGGTTAACCAATGTAATCTTTGACCTCCTTTCCTACAAAACCATGGCGCTCCCGATTTTCTTTAAATCAGGGTACGACATTGTCATTTATCACCATTCAGTCTGCACAATTAATAAACAGGATCTACTCACGATCGGTCACAAATTGGATTTGCACATTGGCGGATCCCGCGCTGCTGCACGCCATGAGCCGGCCGGCCGGTATCGGGCAGCCGGGCCCGATCGGTTGGCGCCGTCAGCGATTTGTGATGGTGACCTTGAAGCCAACCAGCATTTGGGAACAATGTCTAATTCGCTGATGCGTTTCAATCAACCGTCCGCACCTGTCCCTCTTTACAAGTCTCACGGCCAGCAGCAGCGTGCGCTCCAAGTCTTTACAGCGCCAAATACAATTGCAACGACACAACTTTGTATTGCTATATCCCGCGAGCTCCAGTCATCGCTGATATATCTGCATCACTGCTCATTGTTTGCTTCAGTTGATGGGAACGAAAAAATTAAGAAGTGTTGAAGCAAATTCTTGGCAGTTTATTTTATACCGTACGTGCTGTGTCAGCATTCGTCAAACTCTATGCACCGCACTGTAGTCATGCATCGCGGATTGCTTTGAAAGTACAAGCAGCTGTGCCCCTGGATGTAAATGCAGGTGAAATGTCCCCTACAAGGCTGATAGCGATGGTAGCTGTTCCTTCGCTCTAGTGTTCGTGCAGTTTTGAACCTATCTTACAGGAGGTTCGTGTGCTTTTGCACCTGTCTTCCAGGGGCTTGCTCTGCATTTCGGATTTCATCGGAGCTAATGCTTCATCTACGCGACCGCTCTGTCGCGTAGGTGAAGGGCGTGCCTACCAATGCAAACGAAACGGGAAGGTTCTACTTCACCATTGACAATATAAAGGTCGTAGTCATTCATAGAAATATATGATCCATGCACGTGGATAACAGACCAACACCGAGTGAAATCCGCACATTTTTCCTTGTCTACGTTGTGCCTCGTAAAGCTGTTCATTAACGACGTCCGCAATGCATCTGTTCACTAACTCGCCATGTGGTCGGAGAAGAAAAGAAACATCTCGCGCACCGTCAGGTTTTGATCCTGTGCTAGACGTTGTAGACTTGCACGAGCCGCCAGGAGCCTGACGGTGCATCCCACGCCGTCGAATGGGCGTTTTCCAGGACAGGTTGCAAAACATGTCTTGCACGTGCAAGGCCGAAATCCTCGGCATGGTGAGTCGGTAAGAAATGTTAAAAAAGTTAAGTTTGTTTTACATTGAGACACATCTCCACCGGTGAAGTGATTATGGTGGAACAGGTATACCTTGAATTTTTCAGAAATGCGTTCTGTGCTTTCGTAAGGTAGTGATATCTGGTTAGGTTGCAAACTTCCGCGGCTAATAGCTCTAAATCGTTCACATCTGACATGTGCGGCAGGCCTGCTTTGAAAATTATACAACAGGACACAGCACACTCATCGCTCTCCATGATTTCAAACGGGTGTGATTTGTTTTATGATCGTTAGGCTCCAGCTCTACCTGATATAACGGCGATCAATGCGCTGTGAAGACTCGAAGCGCACGCTGTTGCTGGCCGTGAGACTCGTAAAGAGGGACAGGTGCGGACGGTTGATTGAAACGCATCAGCGAGTTAGACATTGTTCCCAAATGCTGGTTGGCTTCAAGGTCACCATCACAAATCGCTGACGGCGCCAACCGGTCGGGCCCGGCTGCCCGATACCGGCCGGCTGGCTCCGGGCGTGCAGCCGCGCGGGATCCGCCGATAATTTATTTTTTATTCCGGACAAAATTGGTGCTCGCTTACATAACAGTCGACACAAAAATTAGGGCGCCACATGTTCAGAAATGAGGGAAAATTCCAACCAGGGAATTATAGGTGACCAACTGGCCGTGAGTGCCACATCGACCTACCACCAAAACCACTGGTATTCTGTTCTCCGATGCACTTTTCCCGAACATTCTGCTGAGAAACTGTTTAAATAACGACACAATAAAAACAGAGCACACGACGGCATCGTGATTTAATCTACGCTTACCTCCTTAGTGGTAGGCTGTATGGCTCTATCCCGAACACAATGGTGAAATTTAAAATGATGCCGTGTTCAAATGCACCTATCCACGGTCGATTTGACGCCATATGACCCATAAACGTGTGTTGCAGGGGCGGCGGATAAGCGGCGGGGCGGCGCGGAAGCCGCTCTTTAACCCTATATTCTGAACAATTAAGCATTATCCCAAGGGCACTGCACGCAAAAACGAGCTGGCAACTGCGCTTCACAACCCTTGACCCTTCCTCTCCCGCACAACTCCACGCAGAATCCGCTGATGTCAGTTTATTTCCTACTGCTTCGGCCCGGTGAGTGGCAGTGAAACGCCTTCTGCGCGAGGAACAGTGGCGTAGCCAAGGGGAGGGGGGGGGGGGGGGCATTTGGGGCCGCCCTGGGCGTGGTGAGGGTACACTGGAGCCGAAGATTCGAGTACTTGTTGGTCGTTTAAGACGCCCTGAGACGGTAATATAAGATCTGACGGTGAAAGCCCACGCCACCAGAGGGTCCAGGTCATCAGCAGGCCCAGCCCTTCAGTGGACCCTTGTCACCAGAGGGCCCAGGTCATCAGAGGGTCCAGGTCATCAGCAGGCCCAGGCCTTCAGTGGACCCTTGTCACCAGAGGGCCCAGGTCATCAGAGGGCCCAGGTCATCAGCAGGCCCAGCCCTTCAATGGACCCTTGTCACCAGAGGGCCCAGGCCATCAGAGCGTCCAGGTCATCAGCAGGCCCAGGCCTCCAGTGGATCCTTGTCACCAGAGGGCCCAGGTCATTAGAAGGATCACTTTATGGCTGACAATGATGTTGTGTTGTAAAGTTATGGCACGGATGTTACGTCGTGATGTTATGCATGGTGCTGTGTCATAATTTGTCCTTATGTGTAAGAATAGCACCGATGAGTGCCACTACACCACCATCAAGACATGAAAAGGAGATGCATTACACTTATTTTCTAGTGTTAAATACGTGGTCAACGTTGCCATCATTTGGCACATCATGACAGTTCTTTCTTTGACTACAGTCCCAGATTTCATTTCTGGAATGAGCGTTCTTGAAGCATATCAACACGCTCAAGTGGGATACCCATCGTAGCCCCCGCGACTGCGCGGGAATTTCACGTCGATCTTGTCCAAAATTGGCATGAAAATAAGCATGATTAAGAGAAAACACTTCCTGTGACCACCTAACAATTAGGCGCATGGCACACCTGAAATGTGGTGGACAACTTGTATTTCGCCATTTGTGGGTATGAATGACGTCAGTAAAAATTAACTTTTGTCATTGGCACAGCGGACGGCATACGCCATTCAACAAGAAGTGCGTTGGTGGAAGTTTTGACATACGCGCCCCAGGACGCTATATGTGGCTGGTGCATACTTACTTCGTAAATACAGCATTGCAATGAACTGAGCGTCCAAGTAAATAAAACTTTGCCAAAGGCGAAGTGTACTTCGAAAAGAGTCTCTGCTAAACGCCATAATGTAGAAATCAAAGCCGTAGTATAACGATTCGTCGAATTCGCAGGATGCTCTTGTCAGATCTGTATATCTTCTCCCTTAACAGAATAAACACTCCAATATAAAATAAATGGGATCAGAAGAATAATAACTTTGAACAAATGGCATAAAACTCGAAACGTTAACAAAGCTTGCGAACCATGCATTGCACCAGCAATTTGACCCCTTAGTGTAAGGGCAATATTATAAAACATACCTGTTGGGGAAAGGTAAAGAGAATGAGAAGCAATGCTTCCATAGCGGTGAGCGGGGAGTCTTGGGAGAGGATGATTTGGGAGTGAGGTGGGATGTCTTCAGTCCGAGCACCTACTTCAAGTCGAAATTCTGAGCTATACAGAACGACTTCGAGAAAACTGGTATCACCGACCAAGTCAAACAGGTCTGATCTGTGAGCAAAAAAAAACAAACAACAACACACAAAGTGGATGCTCGCTTTAATACGGCTTGAGTCCGTTTATTCAAAACTGCTCTCCACAGCACATCTGTATCATGGTTATCATTCCAATGCATTGCAAACCTCCATGACCTCGTTCGACCTAGCACAGGTTTTCCAGGTGCTTCCTTTTTCAAATGCTCATCATCTGAAGCATTTCGCTGTATCGGACCGGATGGCGTTTATTGCGCCGACGTAACATGGATGGTTACCAAATGACAGAAGAAATATTTAATCTCTTGGGTAAATTAGCAGACACAAAAAATGCAAACAACTCAAATTGCAAGGCGCGTTTATCTGGCAATCGTATTATGCATAATTCCATTGCATAGCAATGCATGGCATGCATAACTCCAATGATTTAGACTGATCTTAGTCGTCACAAATCGACCCAAAAAGAAAGCAAGTGCAGTTGGACAGCCTAGACAGTTATCGAGGCAATGGCATATTTCCCATAGCAGCAACCTGTAGTAAGACAATGGATCATGCGCACAGAGGAATCGTTGCAATGGTATATTTTCCCATTGTAGCAACCGGTAGTAAGACAATAAATCATGCACACTAAGGAATATTTAAACTTTGGTTATGTTTTCCGTGATCACGGAGGTTACCCATTGACCCAGACATTGCACAAATGGTTTCTGAAACACGGCGAGGAACACGCTGACACTCACGAAATTATTTATTTGTCCTTAATTTGAAAAAGTACCAGCAAGCCCATTTTATCTCATTTATCATACGGTCCGTTGAAAATCGGTATCGGGTGCCGGTAGTGTTGTGGTTAACGGGTCTGCGTTAGTCACTGCGCGTCTGGGAAACCAGAGGTACGGGGTTCGATTCCCCGCAGTGCCCGCCCTTCCTGTCAGGGTGGAAGGTGGGCGACGCCATATAGACTCAGCAGCTGAGTAAGCCGGAAAGTCCCAATGGCACACGCAAGGTCGTTATCGCTGCCTGGAGGGTCACCTACTGGACGGGATCACAAATATTCATCCCGAATCTCTGTGGCAATTCTCGACCGTCCGTAGTGCGGGCCCTATCCTAGTGAATGTAAGCGCAGCTGCGAAGTAAATACAGCGAAGTGGAGACCCCTCGGTTTCTGGAAATTGTTGTGGGCGGTCGCTGGAAAACGAGCATTAAATTACATTGACTACAGTGAAATAATTTGGGACGGTTTACGTTTCGATGAGCACGACGGAAGTATTCAACACAAAGGTTACTTTTCACAAGACACTGGACTATGCCGTAAAGTAGCTTTTTATGTCCCGCTCCGTCTTCGTTGAGGCCAGAGCATGCTGTATTTCAGGCCGGTTTTCTGAAAACGTGACAATGGTTGTTTTCCGAACTATCACAGGGAGCCAAACAGTGTTGCTACTGCCCAATGATTTATAGATGGCACATTCTCATATGCCATGCAGCTAGCTTCACGTCCCTACCCGCTGTGTTGCCGAGATGTGAAATCGACCTTTAGAGGGGAATGCTCCACATTTGAGGATATTCAAGCAGGCATCAGATATGATGAAAAAGCTCACTTATAACTTTTGGTATATTCTTAAGTGGAAAAGACCACTCTAGACAGCACAACTTATCTATTTAGTAAAAATGATCCTTAATATATCATTGTTTCCTTGCGTCCTGAAACGTCTGTACGATGTGTGCTGCGCTACCAAACAAACCATGCGAAATTGTCGTTCAAGTACTCACTTGTAGTACTCCAATCGCCCACGAGGTGACCGTGGCGGCGCTGAACCAAAGATATCGTTATGTGCCCGTGTTTTGCCTGTCCTGTGTTCTTGCAAATTTATCCGTGAGTCTTAATTGTTCACTTGTATTCCAATACAATACATGTAATAGGGATGGCCAACTTCCTCTACCATGCAGCATACAACGTGGGAAATTCGTCCCCAATTCGTCCCTCTTATATCCTCTCTCTTCCTGCACTTTGCATCCTCCCAACGCTCCGCTTGTCCGGGACAGGCGCCGTGCGTCAACCACGAGCGGGGCGATGGGCCCAGGAGAAGGAGGTACCGAACAGGTCGAAACGGCTCTAATTCAAACGACTCGAAATTCATCAGGTCTGTCCCTCTTATCCTCTATCTCGCTTCATCCTGCATCCTCGCGACACCCTCCTTGTCCGGGACGGGTTACATGCGTCAGCCACGAGTGGCCCGTGAGCCCCATGGGAAAGGAGACCCTGAACGGGTACCCAGCGCGCATGCGCGGGTTAAAGCTCGGCGGTTGCCCCCCCCCCCCCCCCCTCAGGTGCATGCAAATCTGCCTTGGTGGTGGCATTAACCATTGCCGCTCATTCCATAGCACTGAAATGATCATTTCTGGTCGAAAGCGCCCTAATAAAAAAACAGAATTCGCAACATTCGACCAATATATTTCCCGTTTTCCATCACGGTGCTCGCGAAACTCCTCCGACCGCGCCCAACGCACATTCCTAGAGGTTCCTGCGCGGGTTACGGATCGTCGATTGGCAACTCAGGCGTATGTACTCTGGCGCCACCGTTATTCATTCCCCTTCATCCCGTAGCCATGAAAATATAATTTCTGGTCAAAAGTTGTCTTGTCCAAACACCCATCGCGTTTGAAATGTGTACAGCCTGCACAACACTGGTTGAGTCAACTGACAACCGCTTCGCATGGAAATCGTGGCCACGGACGCCAGATATGAACGACTCGACTATATTCTTCTTACCGTTGAGCGCCGCAAGGCAAATGGGATTGCATGGTTTGAGTAAATTTACTATGACGTCACGCGACCGAATGACCTTGAAATAGGCAGCACCAAATAGTCCGCACATATTGGCAGGCGCATAACGCAAAAACTGGCGGGTTTTAGGCCTAAATACGGGCCCAAGTGGCCCGTTAAATACGCTTTGCTCAGGTGGGGGCGGGAGGGGGCAGGGCGCGTTTGCTGAGGGAAATAGCTTTATGTGTTCGTGTTTCGGCCCGGTCTTGTGGTGTCATTGCATATTTGTCCGAGAATCTAAGTTATTTACTTGCATTTGCATGCTATGTATGGCACTATTCTTAAGCTTTTGATTACAAGACAAATCTTCGTAACAACTAGTACACGTCACGCTTCTTGCACTACGTAGCTATGTAGCGCAAAACGTGATTGGTATTCAAAACCTGCATTGTCTGTACAATGTTGACTGAGTGGCCATTGCAGTTCCTTATATCTGGAAACAGTGTTCACGAACACCACACATATATGACGTGATGATCATGTTGTTATTTGGCTTGCACACCACATGGCCAAGGGCTGGCAATATATGAATGATGCTTCCACAGCATCATGCATGCCTAAGTGGCCTTGCAATAGTCTGCATGAAATAGTCACATCTTTGTGCACACCTTTGTGGGTGTGTAACTCAGAAACTAGAGATGTTTATGTCTTTAGAAGGGTAAGGCTGTAAACCGTGCCAAATAATTCTCAAGATGGCCAATTCAATTCAAGACCCAGTTGATCATGGCTTAGTACAAATATTGCGCAGCATTTTTGCTACTATAACTGTATTGAAATTATATTTTGCATCTACAATTGTCTCATGCAACTGTGATACCAGGCCACTATGATGTGAGCCTATTTCTACCAACATGCTTTAGCATTTTCCTCATCTGAAAACTTTACATTTCTTACACAATCTAAACTGTGAGTTGATATGATGAAAACAATGCAGTGCTGTGGAAATACACTACCCAATCAAGCAGTCTGCACATTAAAACTTTGAAAACATTGCAGGACAACTTTTAATGACACACATCACATACTAAAAAAAAATCATGGTGACAAGCTGACATCTGAAACCACATGTCTGCTGCCAAAGTGAGTGCATGACCTCATGCATAATTACAGGCAAAAATCATCCTTAGAATGTCTTCAGAGGTAGGTACCAAAAACGGTTCATGTTTCCCACTAACAGCTACATTCCAAAATAAACTTTTTTGCAATATCTACAAATGCATTGCACATCCTGTTCACTATATGATACTGCCATTTGTCAGTGCTGAATAATATAACAGAATAATCTACCAGATTTGTGCACTGTGCTGAACACCCAGCACATGCCTTCATGACTGTGCATAACTCCAGGTGAATACAGGGTGAATGAATTTTCAGACAGACATACATGTACATCTGTCAAAATGCAACTTGATGACAAGTGATCTCCTTAATACAGATTAATCACAATATGTGCTCACGTCACCCAAATTGACTTGGATTTCAGGAAAGTTTTAAGAGACATTGCAAGAAGATATCTCATATAAGAAAACATGAACTGGATGGCAGGAAACTGCTTCACCCAAGCACAAGACAGCAGCCAAAGCAACAAAGGGAAATCCAGTAGGCATCAAAAAAATTATGGCATGCCATTCCACACAGTAAGGTATCATACCATGCACATTCTACACTTAAAGTCTTACAAGGGCACCTGTCTGTAGGTCCCAGTTTAATCCAGCTCAATACAGGTTGAACAGAGTCTCAAGTGAGGACTTTGCACTGGTTGTGGGCCCAGTCAGGTCAACCCTGACCCTAAACTTGCTGAAAAATCATGGGGACACAGCTTGGACCAAAGCCCCAGCGATTTTATTTTCAACCATCATGGCTCATACAACACTCAATACGAGGTCTGCCATGGTAAACCTACTGCACGTGTAATCACAATGCATTCGATTCTATAACAAATGCATTCCACACGTGCTCAAAGAATGCAAAAACAACACAACACTGAACGTAAACAATCAAAAATACAACCACCTCCGTAGAAACCATATAAGTTCGATAACCTTAAGCAGCCATGGTAACATACCTGCAACCCAACGGCCTTCTTGTCCTTCCAACACTCTCGGGTATCCTGGTTGCCACCCTCACGCCATTATGGATTGCGACTCACTCCAGATTTCCTCTTCAGATAGCCTTTTAGGGTTTTCGCCTGGCCAACGATGTTCCGTAAACAATCACCAAGGAAAATCAATTTCACGCCATCATTGTCTCTTCTGCGCAGAATTGAGTCAGCAGCAGCCAATTCGTGGTCAGCTGATTGTATTGCAGACAGTCTATGACGTCATGCAAAACAAGCTGAACTGCAACTTTACTGAACAGGAGGCACTATCTCCGTAATAGGATCAACCTAGAACCTAAGACCCAACCCAGGACCTAGCATCCAAGGTATGTTTAGAGCGCGATACACTAGTATGATAAGTGCCACACACACAATAGCCAATGGAAATGACACATACGACGTCGGCGCCATGTAAAGTTATATCCGGCAATTGCGCGTAAAAATTCATGGGCGTATATTCGACTACTGTTCTAAGGCGAAGGCAGCAAGGGCGATTGGGACGAAACCTGAGCGATCATGGGTTCCGCAAGAGACCAAGAAAGTGGCTCCTGTCAACAAATATAGGATCCTCAGGGCAAGCAAAAAGAACACAAGTCCAATGTGGTGGGCGCCTAAACAGTCGGTGTGCACTAGCAGGCTGACATATGTTGCCTCACCCAGAGCACAAGACCCCCTGAGCACAGGGAAGTTATCCAAGATCATGAATTAATACCCCCCCCCCCCCCTGCGATCAAGAGTGTACGAGCACGTTAAGAGAAAGAGCCTCGATGGGAGTAAAGGGTCCTCCGCAAATGAGATCAAAGGGAAAGATCCTGCGATCAAGGTAGAGGACCCCTGAGCATCAAGTGCCCTGGTGCCTTACCTTGTAAGGGCCCAGCAGCAACACAAGGCCCTCCAAGTAAGTGGAAAGAGCCGGAGACTTAATATGAGTGGTCCCTGAGCAATTGAGCGCGTCTTGACAAATGGGGCTCCGGAAAAGCGTATAAAGCATTTCGGGCAAATGAGAAAAATCCATTGAGGACAACTCGATCAATCAACAGTGCCCAGGCATGGAAGCAGATAGCGTCCCAACAGCAGCCTTGGGCTCTACGAGGGAATGCAAAAAAAAAACAAAGGCAACATGGAAAGCTCCTTAGCGATCAGGTTGACCGACGAGTGGACATATAGGGCCCGGGCAGCAGCGTAAGGCCTCTGGACAGCGTAATGGGCCCAAAATTTTCCCCCAAGCAACACCTTTTTAATCAGGAAAGAATCAACTTCGTGTGCTCATGAGCTCTTGAGTTTTGCTAGCAATTGTGCTTAGACTTACAGACCTACGACCTACGGAGTCAGTACGTCCAAAGGCGTCCAATTTTGTTACGAGAAAACTGCGGCTGTTCGGCAGGTTATGGGCCCCTTCGGGGCCTTTTGGTCCTCTCAGCATGATCCATGGGGACATTGTCCCGTGCTTCCCCCTTCCCCCTTTGCATCTGTCACTGGCCCGAGCAGCTTAATAGATGGGGCCCGCCAAGAACATAGGGCCATCCATTTCAATAAGAAATGCTTACGACAAAATACGTAGGGCTGCCAACGATCGAATGTGCCCGAGCAGGTTCAACTATAGGGTCCTCGTCAAGAGCGTGCGGCCCTCCATTTACATAGTTAGTACTCAAGATCCAACGTAGAGAGCCTCCGAATGATCGGGTATGCCAGAGCAGGTTAACAGATAGGGCTCCCCAAAAAGTGTAAGGCCCTCCATTCAAACGGGAAGCAACACAAGACACTATGCAAATGGCCTCTCGAACGATGGAATGTGCCCGAGCAGGCTATCAGAAGGGGCCCAATAAGAGCGTGAGGCCTTCTATTCCAATAAGAAGTACCCACAACCCAGTGCGGAGGGCCCACCCAAAATGTGAGGGGGACCCAAGTAGATTATCAGATGGCCATAACAGGAGTGTAGGACCTTAAATTCAAATGTCACGACCCGATGCACGGGGCCCCCGAACAATCCAGTGTAGCCGAGGAGGCAAGCAGATGGGGCCCCCGACAAGCTCGTAGGGCCCTCCATTCAGGGAGGAAGTACCCAAGTTACGATGTGGAGAGCCCCCGGATACTCGAGTGTGCCCGAACAGGTTAACAGATGGGGGTCCCGGCAAGAGCGTAAGGTATTCCGTTCAAATATGAAGTACCAACAACACGATGCAGAGGGCTCCGAATAATTGATTGCACCAGAGCAGTTTAGCAGATAGGGCCCCCGAAAAGTGCGGAGGGCCCTCTATTCAAATAGGAAGTATCCAAAACCGCATGTAGAGGTTCCCCGCGATCGAATGGGCCGAGCATCTTATCAGAAGGGGCCCCGACAGGAGCGTAAGGCCCACCATCCAAACAAGAAGCACCCAAAAACCGGTGCGGAGGGCCTCCAAAAGATGGACTGTACCCAAACAGGTTTTCAGATGAACCCGATAGGCGCAGAGTGCCCTAAATTCAAACATCAAGAACCAACGTGCAGGGCCCTCGAGCAATCCAGTGTGGCCGAAGAGGCAAACAGAGGGGCCCCCGACAAGTGCGTAGGGCCCCATTCAAATAGCACGTGCCCAAGGCCCAATGTAGAGGGCACCCGAACAATCGAATGCGCCAAAGCAGGTTATCAGATATGCTTCCCCACAGGAGCGTGGGGCCCCCATTCGGAAAAGAAGTACCCAACACCCAGTAGGGAGGGTCCCCGCACGTCCGAGTGTGCCCAAGCAGGCCATCAGATGGGCCCCCGACAAGAGTGTAGGGCCCAAGCAAGTGACAGATAATTGGAAACGCTCTAGACCAATGTAGAGGGCCAATGAGCATACCGCAAGTGCCCGATACCCACGTAACGGGCCCCTGAGCAACCGAGAATACCCCGGCTTTAGCTCACAGAGCTTTTCTGGCGAACGGAAAGAATCCGTGAAAGGGCCCGTGATTGACAAGACTGTCCCGGCATGCTGACATGAAGGGCCCCAACAACGGTGCAGGGCCCTCCGAGCAAATGCAAAAAAATGAAGTGTGACATGGAATGTTCCTTAACGATCGAAATGGTCCTGAAAATGGGCATATAGGCCCCCAGAAACAGCATAGGGCCCCGTAGACAGTGTAATGGGGCTTGAAATTTCCAGTTCACAACTTCTCCAATACTCGAATAATTTGTTTGATTTCTCAGAGGCCCTTCACTTTCGCCCACAACTGTTTTGGTCGCCTGGAAGTGCAGAGATTCCCAGTTTTGTTGCGTTTTGTGTTACAAAAAAAAAACATGTTCGCCCGGCTATGGGCCCCCTTGGAGCTCTCCATGTCCACTCCCCCCCCCCCCCTCTCTGGATCCGCCCCTGAGAAGAAGACAGGGTTAGGGATGCAAGTACGACTTCAAAGCGTGGGGAGGGGAAAGGTGGACATTGAAATCTTGCCAATCTTACCTGCGCCGTTTTTTTTGTCTCCGGATTTCCTCCAATCTTTTCCAGTCAATAAAAAGGCTGTTTGAGATATTTAAATATTTATTACCGACGTCAACACGTGCCATGTTGTGATGTGGGATATGAGCAGTACTCAGCGGCGAATCCAGAAGGGGACCACAGAGCCCCCGGCCCCCCCCCCCCCCCCACCCCCATTTTGGGTCCCGAAGGGCTCAAGTACTCCGAAGGAGCTCATAGCTGGATGATCAGCGCGATCTTGAACACGAAACAAAACAAAATTAAGTTTCTTTTGGGCCTGCAGCTGACCAAGAACAGTTAAGAGCAAAAGTGAAGGGCCCGCGAGCAGAAGAAATAAAAAACCCTGATTGAGAGGGTGGTGACAGGAGATATGTTAATGCACCCTCGACCAGGGGAAGTTGACTTCCCCACGGTTTTTCGAGCACAGGTTAAAAAATGAAAGCTCGCAGCAACACGAAGTTTTCGTAACCTATTCATCATCATTTTGGCATCCTTTCTGCAAATTTGAGGTATTGCTCTAACGAGATTAGTGACCTAGGCCAGGTCCAAGTGACCAACTCTAAAAAAACGTTGACCGCAAATAATTTTGCTGTGGGTTATTTGCCAGCGTTCAAACTTGCTACAGTAATGGAACATGGCCGTACCTACAGTTTGTTCACTTGAGATTTTTTGAAATAGGGGAGTTCAGTGACCCGAAGTTAGGCTAATTTTGCTTTATTCGTACATAATTCACATTTGTACGTAATTTTTATGTAGTTTTGAGGATATGAGGAAAAGAGAACTAGCTCATATTCACAACCATCATAAGACCGCAGGGCACATGACCCTGGCCCAGGTCATGATCAATCTATTTGGGTGCTCTCTGCAAAGCACGTGCTGAGCTTAACACAGGCAGTTTTGTAAGGTAATTTTGGATGCAAAATTCGAAACTCCTCTCAGAATATGCTGTGATGTCATTATAATGCACAATGAGGTCACGGAAGGCCACGTGAGAACATGTAAGGTAGCTTCAGGTCATCCGAGGTTAATGATCTGTCGTCAGTAGTGGAGAGGCTAGATTGACGAGTGCGACGCGCGTAACCACCTCCTTATCGTGTTCGTGAAGTTGATGACGCATAATTTGATGTACCGACGTGCCTGATGTCAGCTGTTGTAAACACATTGCCAAGCGATGAAGGAATTCTGTATAATGTAGACGACAGCTATGCGATCTTGAATACTTGCATATGTACAAAACGCTATTTCTGACCAGAAAAAAGCGCTTTACAGGCCACGTAGACCCAGGTAGTACTTAATTTTTCAGTTGTGTGGCCTGTGAAGCTGACGTAGGGCGACCTTAGATGACTTCTAAGTCAGCCTCAGACGGTGTTTTTACCTGGAATACTTTTGCCTCACAGCTGCACCCGATAAAATGAGCTTAGTCAGAAATACATTGTGAGAAAGCATCGTTTCTAAATCGTAAAAGAATCGTCAAAAAGCAAGCAAAAAGCGTCAAAAGCAAAACAAACATGATCTGACCTGAACCTTGTGGGAAACAGAAATGGTCGGAATGAACTCCCAACCGTTTTAATGTTCATTCCTGTGCCCTCAATACCCGTCTTGGCGTGTCAACGTAGGCTTTAACTCCATGTACCAGAACAATTGTTTCCTACCTCTCGTGACCTGTAGTGACCTCACATTTGACCTAAGGTCAAAACTTTGGTGTACATTCTTCATGATTTGATGAAACCTTTACAATGTTATTTTCTTCCCCGGCCGGGCGCGGTTGTCACAGACTCTCGGCCGGGCCCTAGCCGGGTTCATCACGCTGTCCAGAGGCTTTACGCTGCTGCCGGTGCTCTGCATGTCCACTTGCATGACTAATGCGTTCGCTTAAGAGCCTTCCACGTTGCCTTTGATTTCTTTGCATTTTCACGGAGGGCCCCACGCTATTGTTGGGGCTCCAACTGCTGCTCCTAAGGCTAGGACGCCAAGAAAAATCGTCACCTTGTAGATCCCGGACTTATCCACATGATATTATTAGCCAGGCCCGTACACACGAGCAGGCCAAACGCCGCGACACTCGCAGATCGAATCATCATTCGCAAATGCATTTAAAGGGAATGTCTCACACTTAAATGGGGCTTGGAACTGAAATGACCATATCGAGGACCTTTCGGTGCTGTTCACAATCCTGCCCTTCTTAAGGCGTAAGTCCCTCTAGTTTCTGAGCTACAAGCCCGCGGAAATGGGGAAAAGGTATATCGGGGAGCTTATTTCAAAGTCACTTTGACATTCATAACGCCAAAACGTCATTTAATTTCTGCCATTCCATAAGCCATATGCGATTAAGGCCAAGCAAAATATCATTGTCGAGGCGTTCATATTCGGCGTTCGTGCGCGCGATTGTCAGATATAACGGCCGACAATGGGCTCTCAATCGATTTTGTGCAAGGCGCGGCGACGTAATCAAACCATGACTACATGAGGAGCATGTTTAGTAGACAGTGAATTGCGCTGTCTAGAGCAGTCTGATTCACTAAAAAAAACATACCAATCGTCATCAGTGAGCTTGTTTCATCATAACTAATGTTTGCTTCAATATCCTCAAATGTGAAACATTCAGCTTAAACAATCTACTTCGCCTTTGAGCTTCTTTAACTGGAACACGGACCAGAAGCTATCAGACAGTGCAATTATGTTAGCATTTTGAAGCCAACAAACTAAAAGGAGCGGGGTGAGATGAGTACTTGGGGCAATCTTCCGGCGCTATTCGTTTTACAATGGCTAAATTGACTTTTTTAAACCATTAGAGCTCAAAAGGTTAGCCGGACTTCGTCCAGTTTGTACGCAAATATTTAGGACCTCGTGAGAACAGATTGCATGCTGATGTGGAGTCACACGTTTGCATTAAAATAGCCAACCCATGCTCTTCTAGGAGTGTTCAGTTTTCACTCAGACTCAATAAGTGAGACAAGTTATGTAATGTGGTTTTGCTCATGTGCGCTCGCAAGTCTTGAAGCGAAAGCCCGACATTCGGCAACGCGGTCTCCGTAGACCGCGCGGCGGTGGCCTCGCAGCTGGCATTACGCGGCGGTCAGTGGGCGGACGCAAATGGTGACGCTTCTGAAAGAAGTACTTTGAGCGCTTTAAAATCGTAATTGGTACGTTTAGAAGGCATCCCGGGCGTATGCAACGCCTGAGAGCTTTTGGTATTGGTGAGAGGAACCGATTAGCATTCGCAGCACCACGAAACGGTACTGGAATCTAGTGGTGAAACTTGAAAAGTAAAGGCAGATTCTCTTACCGTTTCTATGTTCTGAGGAAAATCTCAAAAATATAAAGGTGAGACGCACGCTCCAGCCTTATCTCTGAATGATATCAATTTATTTTGAAAGGTTTTCGGAAGTTCCATTTCAAGACGACCGTTTCGCGTCCTTGAGATGCCTTCTTAGGCAACACAACAATTAAATAAATGCATTTTATTGACCTAGGGTCAGGTATGATTGTCAGACTAAGGTCAGAAACAACTTGCTTTATTACTCTAGAGCTTGCTGCACGGGTAATTTCTGGTGCTCATTTCGAATTTGGTCATAATAGGGACCGTATTATGCATCTTCCATGGAATTCTTAAAGACAACAATAGGTCACTGACCTAAAATGACCCAAGTTAACATTTTTTTTTGGGAACATACTGCCAAGGATAAACTTTGTTGCTTTTTCAAATGCAAAACTTAAAGCAGCGTTGCATTTTTTTGGTCGCTATGACCTTCAAAAGGTAAACAAAGTCACTGACCTTAATTAAACTTGTGACATTTTACTTAGAACAGGTAATCAGGCTCTGGGAGCACTTTGGAGATCAGCTTGAAGTTTGAGCTTGTTTGGCCTTATTTTACCCATAGATCGTAGCCTAAAAACCTCAAACTTTGACCTAAGTGAGTTCGCATACCGCATACCGTGTCTACTTCTCCTTCTAGCTGTGGCGTAACCGGCGGCCCCCTCAGCAGGCTTGGGCTGACGCGTCTCAACACGGCCAATCCTATCCGCTTCGCATAGCCAATGACCCTCCGCTTATGCATGGTGAAGAGGCGATCAGATCGGCTGCGAGTGTACATTATGGTCTCTGTTGACGTAAACGGTGTTACCAGTGAATCGCATACTTCAACGTTGCTTGAGCGTTGTCCCACGAACAAATACCCGCTCCCACGTGACAAAGACTGATCAACATTGACCGCCAAACACACAGCAGACTGCGGAGGGACAGATACAGCCCTCTTTAGTCGCAGCTTTAACTTAACACTAGTATTTACAGACCAATTCAACACAACATTGTTGTTCGAAAGGAAATTCCATTCGAAAACTACATCGTGCGACAGTTGTGAACACCATAAGCTCGGCTACAGCTGCCCCTCCTTTCACCTCTACAGCCTCTATGTTGAGGAAACAGATGCCCAGCGTTGATAGACAGAGGATAAGAGCGACGAATGATTGTTAGTATCCAGTTTTTTTATCAGAGCCCTTCGACCGGAAATGATGATTTCAGGGCTATGGGATGAAAGAAAATGGTTAACGGTGGGCAGACTCGCATGCGCCTGGGGGCCAGCCGACAGGCTTTAACCCGCGCATGTGCGCTGGGTTACCTGGGTAACCTGGGTACGCGCTGGGTAACCCGCGCATGTGCGCTTCCCACAGGGCTCTCGGCCCACTCGTGGCTGACGCATGCAGCCTGCCCCGGACAAGCGGGGTGTCGCGAGGATGCAGGATGAATCGAGATAGAGGATAAGAGGGACGGACAGTTAACACGCTTTGTTTAATTTAGTTTAATTGGTTTGAGGCGTTTCGGCCTGTTCGGACCATTCCACGCCTTTAAAAGGTATATTTCAACTCAAACTCGAATCTGTGTTTTGAAGAAAGAAAAAAAACCCTACCCATTGAAGCATTTCATTACGTCTAAGAAAATGGAAAAAAGTCAAGAAGATGTGGATGGCCATTACCTAGGGGGAGTTCTAACGATAATGCAACGTTGAGCTGACGACAGCATGCTTCCAGTGTCTTCCGCTGATGCTGAAATTTGTCACATTCAAGCAAAATATGTCTAACCGAAAGGGGACGATCACACTGATGACATAGGGGACGAGGGTGTCTTAAATATGAATAGCTACGTGTAATCTTTGTGTGTCCGATTCGAAGACGTGCTAATACTTCTTCCCAACGGTCTGGACGGTTCACCGATGGCCAAGGTGCAATTTCCGGTTTTATGCCGTGAAGCTGCGTCCTGGTGGTTTCCGTCCATTGTGGTTGCCAAACTTGTTTTACTAAATTGTGAATGACCGCTTTTATTGAATTATGGTCAACAGGGACTGTTGTTACGTCAGGGGACGCCAATGCTTCCCTAGCCAATCGGTCTGCCCTCTCACTTCCTGTGATACGCCGATGGCCTGGCACCCACACCAATTTAATGTCTATGTCTTGTGCGCGTAAAGAATGATCAATGTTTATAATACGAACAACGAGGTGGGGAGAGAGGTCAGGGTTAATAAGTGACAAAATGGTCGCTCTAGAAACCGTGCAAGTTACTATGGGCCTGGTCCTATGATTTGTCGTTCGATATGTTGCAAAGAAAATAATAAGGCAAACAGTTCTGCAAGATATACGGATGTTCCATCGGGTAACCCACATTTTTGTGAGTAGTGGCCGTTACAGGGCATCGCGCATCCGGTGTGGTTTTCAGCCATGGAGCCATCGGTATATATGAAGCGACATTATGGATACTTTGCGATCATGCGATTGCATTTTTGTTGTATATAAGCTGTTGTGACGGTGCGTTTATAATCAGTAAAACGAAACACAACTTTGCGAGGTGCCAGCTGCCAGGGGCCTACTACTAAGTCAGGTGACACGGAGGCTCGCGGAAGGACGTAACTTAAACCATGGCAAAAAAACAGAGATACTTGACGCAATTCTAAAGCCCCTGTAACACTCTGCTGGTCCTATGTATGCATGGTGAATTCGTGGCAATATATGCGTGGAAACAAATGTTGGGTGACTCGGATTTTGTCTTATTTTTGTGGCATGCCTTGCAGTGTGCTGAATGCGTCGGAGGGCCAAAGGCATAATGAAGACATCTACTTGAAGTGCCGAAATTGGGGATGTGCACAGTGCTCCTTGTGCAAGCCACAAGCACATATTTTGTGTAACATTTAGGGACTTCAGACCGCCTTCCGTGCTACCACTGATCCATATTCAAGGATACAAAGAACCAAATATATATATATATATATATATATATATATATATATATATATATATATATATATATATATATATATATATATATATATATATATATATATATATATATAGCACCACTAATATATGCCGATCAGCACCGTAACTTGATCCCGAGATGCACCTAAACAAATTAAAACGTGTGACGCGTTAGGTGTGGACATGTTCAACGTGCTTGGATATGGACAACCTCGGGTCGAGAACGATGCCTAGAAATTTGAAGGATGAAACAAAATGAAGATTGTGCCCGTCGAGTTGGAGAGAATATGTCGGAGTATCTCATCGCCTTTACTGAAAACCATGACGGCTGATTTTTAGCAGAAAAATAGCGACCATAACGTTTTGACCATTGCTGTAACTTGTGAAGGGCGTTTTGGAGGTGTGACAATGAGTGATCATGTTCTTCATCTGAGCACGAAATCGCGGTGTCATCCGCAAAAATTGACGAGGATGTGCTTGAAGGGAGATTATCAAATAAATAATCTATCATTAGGTTAAAGAGCATCGGATATATACAGCTACCTTGTGGGAGACCGTTCTCTTGAACGTGAACATTAGGGACCGCCGATCGGCATCTTACACGGAACGGCCGCCTTCCTGAGAGAAATCCAACAACATTGTGTGCCAAATGCCCCTTAAATCCTAGCTTTTTGAGTTTATAAATTAAAGCTGGTTCATGTACCATATCACAGGCGCGAGCAATATCCAGAAACACAGCAGGGACTTGACGTTTTTGGTTATCTTTTATCCAGGCAAGGCGTTTGCCAACCGCGCGTTCCATAGGATTTCCCGAACAGCTGGTGAGCGCAATTGGACAGTAGCTGGCTGGGTCGTGTGAGTCCTTGCTTGATTTTGATATCGGAATTATTATTGTTCCTTTCCATGCTTCCGGAAAAAACATGAGAGGACCACAAATCATTGACAACTTTCAATATAAATTGAGGCATGCTGTCAGGTAAGTGACGGAAGAAAGTGTAATGTAGTTCATCCCGACCTACTGAAGTGTTACCGGTAGGTTTAATCGCATCGCAGAGCTCTGAGGAAGAAAATGGTACATTGTAGTCCTCTGTATTGTCGGAGGAAAGCAATAGGGATGTAAATGAAATCGGGGTCCCGCTCGTTCTATGAACCCTGCTTTGTGATTGTCAGAAGGACTACAATGTGCTAGATTTTGGGCAAGAGCCTTCATAACCTGTGGTGATGATGTAACTAGAGCATTGTTGATTCGGAGAGCTAGATGAGAAATAGACGGCCGCTTACCAGAAAGTGTACGAACTAATCCCCAAATTTTGCTTAACAGAGTAGATGATGTAAGTTGTTGTAGGAAGTTTATCCAGGAACAACGTCCGGCGGCTCTTATGATTCTCCTGGCTCAAGTGCGTTCAGAGTTGCGGGCGAGCAAACGTTGATTATCGTGATTGCGTTGATAACTTCGAAAAGCACGTTTATGTCTGGAAATGGCATTCTTAACGTAATCTGTCCACCACGGCACAGGGAAACGTCGTGGTGGAGATTAAGTCAATGAAATTGTCATGATTGCTGCAGAATGAAGAGTATGTGCGATGAGATCAACTCCCTGCTCTGGTGAATCATAGCGATGAAACATGGTAATACAAAGTTCCTGAAATTTTGGTCAAGTCTGCCTTTCACAGATTCCGACGGAGTGTACATCGAGGAACTGTGCCAGCAGCAATATCAAAAGTGGTATAAATTTAATTGGAAAATGGTCGCTGGTGTGGACATCTCTCTCAATAGTCCAATCAAAGAAAGCTCCCTATTGAGGGAGAACACAATGGCAAGTCAGTGGCTGTTTCCGCTCCAGTGGGTAGGTGGTGATGAGTAATATTGCCTTTGTTTAGCAGGACTAACTTGTGTGTATCAATAAAATCTTCTACCAAATGTCCTCGGCGATCAAGGCTTGGGTGCCGTCACTCGAAGTAGGACTGTGAGCGTTGAGATCGCCGAGGATGAGAAAAGGGTTTTGAAATGGAGCAACGAGTTGGTCAAGTTGCCGTAAGAGCTACGTTTGCTATAATTTGGTGTAATGTATACTGAGCACATATCGATGGTACGGCCATGCAGCTACACTGAACATGCAACAGCCTGAAAGAGGTGTGTTAAGAGTGAGTGGCGTGTGTGTTAATTCTTGACTAGTGTACAGCGCCGCGCCACCTTGGCGACGCTCACCGTCCGCGGTGTCACAGCGATGCAAAGAGTAATTTGGCATTTTAAAGTTATATGTGTCGGTGGGACGATACCATGTTTCCTGTACGGTAATGATGATTGGAGCTGATACGGCAATAAGTGCTTTTATTTCAGATCATTCTGAAATCGGATCGCATCTATTGCACTGTAAGATGAAGGACGTTTAATGGTGAAGTGACCCATCCCCACCGGTTGATGGGAATCGCCCGAGCGAGACAGACCGAGGCCGTTCCATCGCTACCCTCACTGATAGACCGGACCGACGGTCTTCGTTTGGGCGTGTTTCGACAGGTATTGTGGTGGGGTGGGGGGGGGGGGGGGGGGGGGGGGGGGAGGGGAGGTGACGTTCTTGTGGCGGCCAGAGGGACCGGGCTGCCGACTGTTCATAGCCGGAGGGCTGGAACGCCGAACGGCTTGAGCCGCACGTGTATCGCGCACAGCCGGCGGGCTGGACCACCGGCCAGCCTTGGGAAGGGAGTGAACGGGCGTCTGGGCATCCGAGTGCCCAGCCAGGGACGACTCAACGGCATTTGTCGTCTGGGTCTGTGTAGTCGATTCAGCTGAGACCGAGGGGCGGGGGGTAAGAAGCTTCAGGGGAGGCGGATGGGTAATGGAGTCTATCTGTGTTCCACATGTGGCCATCGTGGCTTTTGCTACTTGTGCATATGTTTTGCTAGACTGGGACGACATTTTGGATTTAATAATGCGCCATGCGTCGGTTTACGACACACCTGTCTATGTCTTTTCAGAACAAATTTATTCTTCTTTTTTCCATGTGGGACACTGAGGAGAGTTGGCGGCGAGATGAGCACTTCCACAGCTCAGACATTTCTGGGGTGATGTGCAGGCAGACCTCTCGTGAGGAGTCTCGCCGCACTTCAGGCATCTGACACTCTGTTTGCAGTACTTGCTGCCGCGTCCGAACCGCTGGCATTTGAAACACCTGATTGGATTCGGAATAAGCGCTCTTACTTTATAACGAAGGTAACCAGCGGTGAGCGTGTCTGGAAGTCGGGTGGTAGCAAAAGTGATGACGAGCAGGCTGGTGTGGCGACGCTGACCATCTCTGAAAGTCGTCAGCCGGCGGTCATGGCAAACTTGCTCGTCTCTGAGCTCCGCCAGGATCTCGTCCTCCGTGATGAAAGGGAGCTCAGGCGCGAAGATGGTGCCTTTGCTGGTGTTTCTGGCATGGTGCAGGGGGACTTTTACTTGTTTGCCACAAAATTCATTTGTTTTAAGTAGGGCCTTGGTTTGTGCGCGAGTGGATGTTTTAATGATGAGTGATCCGTTTGCCGGTGCTTCAATTTTGAGTTCGCATGAACCGCAGATAGCCTTGATTTGTTTTGATGGCAAGAAAACGTTGATCTTCCGGAATGACACGTTCTCATCACAAGACTGAACAACAACGTAGGAGCCGAGAGGATCCAGAATTGGATCAGAGGGCGGGCGAACACTGGTCACTGTCGAGCGAGGGTCAGCATCAGAGCGAGCAGGCACCGGGGTGGTCAAAGATGAGTGAGGGTCGGAACCAGGGACGTTGGGTGGAGACGGGTGCTGTCCAGACACCGCGACGGAAGTGCATGAACCAATGGAATGGAACTAGCGTGCGCGGAGGTTATCAGCCGAAGTGGTGGGCTAAGCGGGGCTGGCGGCACTTCCATCTTCTTTACCCAGGGAATTGGCGATGTCAGAGGCCGAGTTCGAGTCCGTGTCAGTGTCGTCCTTACGCTTGCTTTGCTTACCCATATTGGGGGAGCGAGAAGAGAACAACACAAATTAAGCGAAAAGGTGCGTTTGGAGCTAGCGCGAACAAAAAAGCGGCGAGAACGACGGTGCGAAAAAAGGACTCCTTGTCAGAGGGTCGCAAAAGGAGGAAACCACTTGCTGAGTTCTTGCCAGACGGGTATATGGCCACCGAATGGGTTGACGAGAGCCGTCTGTGTGGTTAACGTGTTTCGTAGGGGCCTTACCACTCCCTTATCAACCTGCCCGACTGCGCGTTTGGGCAATGCCTTTTCAAGCGCCCGAAGCCCCACCAGGACCAGTACTGAGGCTCCCATTGGCGTTCTTCAGTGGGTGTAGGCAGCCGTCTGCCGTAACCATCTGAAGACAAGCCGCCGTCATCACGCGTCGCGCGCTGCCGCCCACGCGGCGGATCAGCACGACGCGCCACAATCTGGCGAGCGGCGTGAAGATGCTGGTTGGCGGGGCTTCCGCTAGGTGGCAGCCGACCGCTCCTGCGACCGCCCAGAGCCACGGCTAGCACCGCTCACCTCGCGGTCAGGCGACCGCGAACCGTACCGCTCGCGGCGCCAGCAGCCCTTCGGCTCGGCAAGCCCGTGACCGCGTCGAGACGACTCAGGCGATGACGTAAAAGGTCTGTTGCGCTCCGCATGCACTTCTCCGCTCTCCGACCGGTGCACGTGCGGAGAACAGTGCCGCTCACTTCCCAACGAGCGGGGGCGAGCTCTTCTCGCGCTCTCCGACCGGTGCACGTGCGGAGAACAGTGCCGCTCACTTCCCAACGAGCGGGGGCGAGTTCTTCTCGCGCTCTCGACAGCTGCGTCGAACGACGCTACGCCATGGCGCGACAGTAGCATCCTCTCTTCAGCCGATAATCCCACCAAAAGATGGCGATACACTGCAGCTTGGTAGACTGGAGCGCAAGTTTGTTTTTACGTAACCAGCCGGGTAAAAAAAAACACTATGCAAGCATCCTGATGAGAAGGGTACTCCAAAACAGACATTGCGCCTTTTTGAACAGTACTCATCTGAGCAGCTGCCATTTCCGGTCGTCTGGCGCATGGAACATTTTGCTTCAGTAAAGAGGGTACGTCCATTTGGTCGGTACTGCCTTAGCCAGAGGTGGATCAAGAGTGATGCAGGGCGCGACGGCCCTAGCACGCCAAGTCTGAAGTTAAAATCAACCAAGAGTCCGAAATGCAACACTTTAACAAAACTTTACGCTGAAAGAACTGCAATGTGCAAGACACAGCTAACGTTTAAAATATGTGCTGAAAACTTCAAGGCCGTCCGGTCTGTCTAATGTGTATGGCAAGCCTCACCAGAAGGTGACAACTTCGCGCAAATCAGTTTGAGGGCCACCGGCAGGGGAAGGAAACGTCCGGGACAGGAGCGTGCTATGGGGCAGATGAGTTTGCCAAAGTAAGCCTATTGCCGCAGGCAGGAGGAGAGCCGCTGTAAAAGACATTTGTTTAAACAAGCGATCATCATACAATGGTGTTGGCAGCATCTGACAGTGTTATGCATGTTTTAGTTACCCGGTCAACGCAATTTTGCGACTTGAAATATTTATTTACCGAAATGAACGATCATCTCTGTCAAATTATGGTTCTCGATTGAATCGCGGACCCAGAATAACTTGCCTTTCAATATCCGCGTTTTAGTTTTGACTCCACGGGCATCAACCTGAACTCTCCTGAACAATGCGGTAAAGTATTTTTTTACAGAATGTTTGCTTATCGTTGACAGACCCATCAAAACGAATGTATGCTGTAAGATTCAGATGAAGAGCCATTTGAATATTCAAAACCGCACTATGCATATGCGACCAAGGTTGGTCGCAACCGGTCGCAACTACCTACGGACGGAGTTCATTGACTGGAAGTTCTTTCGAGGATCAAGCCGCATTACAATTAAAGGGATAAGGCTTAAAGCTCGTTTAAGCACGACTCCCTTTATATATACATGTCCCTCTTTCTCTCTCTCTCTCTCTCTCTCTCTCTCTCTCTCTCTCTCTCTCTCTCTCTCTCTCTCTCTCTCTCTCTCTCTCTCTCGTCTCCTCTCTCTCTCTCTCTCCTCTCTCTCTCTCTCTATCTCTCTCTCCTCTCTCTCTCTCTCTTTCTCTCTCTTCTCTTCTTCTCTTCTCTTCTCTTCTCTTCTCTTCTCTTCTCTTCTCTTCTCTTCTCTTCTCTTCTCTTCTCTCTTCTCCTCTCCTTTCTCTCTTTCTTTCTCTCACAACATTAAGATCAGTTGCAACATTCCTGCCTCCAATGCTCGGACTGAACTGGACGCCGTGATCGAGCCACCGACCTGCGTTCCTAACATTCCATAAAAGCGTGAGTCGACCCCCTCTCTGCTTGCATTTAGCCCGCGGTATTAAGCGGTAACAAATTTCGTAAGAGACGTTACGCATAAACGATTCATAAATCTCTTGGCAGCGTGCGAAATCTGCCGATAAACTGGCTAAATATCTATATCACAGGCGCAGCAGGGACTGGCGGCATCACGTTCAGGTGACATAGATAAGTTTGAGTTTTGGCAGCCCTGCGCATGCGCGAGTGTGCACTATGAGGACAGAGCGCGCCGGGCGCCGCGGGCATTGGTGGTGGGGACGCCGCGGGGACCGCGAGGCTGCTGCCCCCACGATGCGGCCAGTGGTGCGTCGGCTGGCGCTGGGCGCCGTGGTGGGACTGCTGACGATGCTGGTGGTGGTGTCGCTGAACAGCCACCCGCACTCACCGCTGAAGCTGCCCGCCGTCTGGCAGGCGCTCCTACCGACCGCCGAGCCGTGGCCAGGCTGTCCGCGTGGCCGCTTTGTCACAATGGACCCGACCGGTCGTCTGGGCAACAAGCTGTGTCAGTACTCGTCGTTCTGGGCGCTGCAGCGCCGCGAAGTAAGCGCCCGGCCCGCCTGGACGCTGCCGGAGATGCACAGCGAGTTGTCGGCCCTGTTCAGTGGCCTGCAGCTGCCGGTGTTGCCAGAGGCCTGCGCCCGCCAGCAGGAGAACTTCTTGAGCATCAGCTACTTCCACTACGGCGAGAGCGGCACGGGACTGTCGGACGGGCCCCTCCTCCTGCTCGACCACCCGTGCTCGTTGACCGAATTCCACCCGTACCGGCGCGAGCTGCTGCAGCAGCTGCGCTGGCGGCCCGAGGTGGAGGAAAGCGCGCAGCGCCGGCTGCGGACCGCCACCGCTGCCGTCTGCCGCGGCACGCCGGCCGACCCGTGCACCTACGTGGCCGTGCACGTGCGCCGCACCGACTACGCCCAGCAGGTGCGGTCCATGTACAACGGCAGCCTAGTGGGCGATGTGTACCTCCGTCGTGCGCTCGAGCTGTGTCGGCAACGCTACCACCGGCCCGTGTTCGTCGTGTCGAGCGACGACCTGGCCTGGTGCGGCCGTCATCTGGCAGCTGCCGACGTGGTGTTGGCCGGCTCGACGGGCGCCGGCGCGGCTGGCCGCGACATGGCGCTGCTCGCCCAGTGCAACCACACGGTCATGACGCACGGCACGTACGGCTTCTTCGCTGCCTTTTTGGCCGGCGGCGACGTGGTGGTACCGGTGGGCTTCGGTACCATGGAGGACTACCTCACCAGTATGATGCGAAGTACCGGTTTTAACCTCACCACCGTGCCAGTCGAGTGACGAAGAGGCACACTTTTGCGACACCAAGGATGCCATATGAGGGATGCCATATGACTGCCTTGCAGGCTTAGTCTGCAGAACATTGTTACATTCACTGGCCACACGATGTGATGGGGCCACTTCTCGCCCGTAGACCTCGGCACATGGACGCTGTGGGTATCCGGCGCCCCAGACATACGCATCGTGTCAAATTAGGTCCGAGAACCGACGGCGACCTGGGGGCGCGCGCGGCGGATCAGATCGCCACCGACGCCGCCGGCCCGAGCATGCCATAGATCTCGGCACACAGATGCGCAGGCCGGGCCGGCGTGGTGCTGCTCTCCCAGAAGTGCTCAACTGCTGACCGAGTGCCGGGGTTGATCTGGCTATCCATCCAGCCCTGCCAAGACGTGACTTTCTCATGGACATACCAAAGGCCTGCCGACCAAGTAACCGAACTGATCAGTGTACAGGTCAGGCCAGCAGCGGCAGACGACCTCCACTCTATGGTCGTGAGTGGCGACGGCGCACTGGTGGTGATGGCGCTGGCCGCACCGGCGTTCATAGAGTGTCCAAGTTATCGTTATCGTTACATGATATGGCGCCTATCTCGATGTGCTCGATGTACTCTATTAAATTTATATGGTAATACTATGTTCATGTCAATCATCACTTGCAGAAATGGCCGCCGATGTCTGCCGCGTTAGTATTTGCTCAGCATCTGTGTCCTTGTAAAACAGATCATAGCCTGTCGATGCTTTGTTGTGAAAAGCCCGGCCGGGCGAGGTAGTCCTTCGTTTCTCAACACGATCTTGAACGCGGCTAGAATTTGTCAGCATCGGTCAGCATTGTCTTGAAATCCTAAAAATTGGGTGGAAATCCACACCCATCCCCTGGTTTCCCAGCCTCACTTCAGACTTAAGATGCTTTCCTTGAGGTCTTTCGCTGGATTTCGAGGTTGCACGGCAGCTAGCCATACACTTGCATGGGGAGGGCCAGGGATAAGCACAGCAGCAAAGTTGGCAACGATGAAAGCTCCAACAGGCGTGAGGCACTTACACACCTCACGGCCTTCCCCGACCTGGACAAAGCAGTGTAGACCTAGAGCAAATCTCACAAAGACTTGCCAGGAGCGGCAAACTGTTGGCCTCTAGTGAATGGCTGATTGGTGACCTAGGGATCGATTTTTGTCAACGCATGTTCTCAGACCGTGGAAAGCCAGTCGCCTGGCGCCGAGATGTGTTGGCGGCGTATTGGTGCTTGTCACCCCCATCCTTTTGGCGGGTTGGCCGGCACGCGCCCTTTCCCGAACCCTTATGGTGGTTGAGGTCCGGGCGGCGAGGTTGGTAGGCTGGACACCGATCCCAGTGCCATTCCGCCGCCCGCCGGGGAACGCACCGGAAGTGGGAAGTGCGCGATAACTAGCCTGCACCTCGAGAGGGACTAAACGGCTGACTTAAATCAGTTGTTAACCCATGCTCCGAGCCTATGGCACCCATCGAGATTAAACCGTCGCCATTTGATGCCGCATGGTCGATAACTCATTTCGTCTGGAATATGATGGTCTTGGGTCAGATGAAAGGTCACAAAATATCCAAAACCGAAAAACAGGGCTGCAGACAGCTCCATTTTCCGATCCTATGGTTCCGATCAGCATGAAAACTCCACCAATCTATTGCCAATATTCTACCATGTTTCGAGTCATGTTTCGAGAGCTCCTGTCAGCTGACCATGGGTCACGTCAAAAATCACCACAAAAAACGCCCAAAACCACCAAAACTGGCTGCAGACAACTCCGTGATTCGAACCTTTGGGGTCCATCAACATGAAACACCGATCGGTATGAAACCTTCATCAATCAATTTGTCATGGATGATACTCTATCCTTTCCAGAACAAACTGACCTCGGGTCGGGTCAAGCATCATCAAAAACGCCTTAAGCCACCAAAATTGGCTGCAGAAATCCCATGCTCCGAGCCCACCGGACCGACCAGTATTGAGCCTTCACCGATCGATTTGCCATAGTCGTTAACTGATCCTTTCCAGAATAAGGTCAGCTTGCGCCCAGCGGAGCACCGACAGGCTCCAGTCAGCTGGCGCCCAGCGGAGCAGCGACAGGCTCCAGTCAGCTGGCGCCCAGCGGAGCACCGACAGGCTCCAGTCAGCTGGCGCCCAGCGGAGCACCGACAGGCTCCAGTCAGCTGGCGCCCAGCGGAGCACCGACAGGCTCCAGTCAGCTGGCGCCCAGCGGAGCACCGACAGGCTCCAGTCAGCTGGCGCCCAGCGGAGCAGCGACAGGCTCCAGTCAGCTGGCGCCCAGCGGAGCACCGACAGGCTCCAGTCAGCTGGCGCCCAGCGGAGCACCGACAGGCTCCAGTCAGCTGGCGCCCAGCGGAGCACCGACAGGCTCCAGTCAGCTGGCGCCCAGCGGAGCACCGACAGGCTCCAGTCAGCTGGCGCCCAGCGGAGCACCGACAGGCTCCAGTCAGCTGGCGCCCAGCGGAGCAGCGGGCTCTATAGAACAGGATGCATGTCGGCACGTTGACAGCAACCAGCTATCGATCGGTGATCGGCCAGGGACCTCCGGCATTGTCATTACACCGGAGACAATCAAGCCCTACCCGAAAGCACAGCCTCGAGCACGAAACCGAGCGTCAAAGGAAAGAAATACAAGGTGTGAAATCTTGACAGATGCTCCCGTTTGAAACAGGCTAAACAAGCACCACAAGAAATCGACCAGGAGAAAGGGAAAAGGAAGAGGGAGGAAAATAAGGCTGGGAGGAGAGCGGCTCAGGCGCCAAAGAAAACTGGCATGGATTTCCTTTGTTTTCTATGCGGAATGAGATATTCACATTTATGTGAGCAGTGGTCACAATGCCAAGGGTGCAGGAAATGGGCATGTGCACCGCGCACCGAAGTAGAAGTTGGGTAAATGGGGTATCGGTGTAATTTTTATTGTCGTGGGAGGTAGAAGGTGACGAGGAGTGATGCCACAATCCAGCTACCAATGCGTCGTTTCCTTTCGCAGCTTAGGTTGTGAGGGGCAGTTCGTTATCCTTCCTATTGAAATGTTAAGGCCAGAGCAACGTGAGTTCACTGTATTGAGCCTCAGTACCGCTGCCGGCACGTTCGCCGGCACAGCATCACCGGCCCATGCAGGGGCGCGTGCGTCCGACACACCGCAGCACTGTCGATAGAAGGCGTGCACTGCATGAAGCAAATACATTTTTGCTGGTTTTGAGGTATACAGCTGCTGTGTTTTACATTTAAATTTTACAATTTTTTTACATTTTATTATTACTTTTGGAAGCAGCGCAATAAACCGCTCCGTACACTGCGTCAATATACACCGCTTATGGGACGCCCTGATACAACCGACATTGCTTTGTGTTTCACCGCTCCTCTCTTTCACATTCAGGGACATGGCAGAAAAGTGGCCACGGCTCATAGGTGATGCAATGTTTTTCGGGTGGCACAATTTAAGCACAATTTAACACATAATGTGACACAACTTGTTTCAATAATTCCATTTTGTAATTGGTGACACAATTTAAAATCATATACCTACAACTACAACAGGGCTTTGGCAATTATTGTCAAATCGTATCAGCGCATCCCATGCCTTCCAATATGAAAAGCGTACAGGAAAAGAAAACACATTTAGATCAAAGCAGTTCACTATGGCGGTCAGCAGCTGGGCAAAGAAAGGCGAGATCGCTGCATAATAAGGTGGGGTAGCGGCAGGAGTTACCTAGAGGTGCGGTAAGTGATGGGCCAAGCATTTCATGGCTATATCCTGATAATCGACCTCAAAGTGAACGAAATATAGACCTTAAAAGGCTTCGGAGCTTCCCGATATCAATAGTTTTGCTTTGTTTTTAGGTATCGTGATCGGGGAAAAGACGCCATCGCCTTGGTGATATAGACGTTGCAGCACATTCAATAATGTGGGCTTTTCTTCAATAAATACCTTTCTTTGTCATAACTAATTCCAGTGGACCGCCGTCTGACTGCCGTCAGTGGACCGCCGTCTGACCGCCGTCTGACTGCCGTCAGTGGACCGCCGTCTGACTGCCGCCTGTGGACCGCCGTCTGACTGCCGTCAGTGGACCGCCGTCTGACTGCCGTCAGGGGACCGCCGTCTGACTGCCGTCAGTGGACCGCCGTCTGACTGCTGTCAGTGGACCGCCGTCTGACTGCCGCCAGTGGACCGCCGTCTGACTGCCGTCAGTGGACCGCCGTCTGACTGCCGCCTGTGGACCGCCGTCTGACTGCCGTCAGTGGACCGCCATCTGACTGCCGTCAGGGGACCGCCGTCTGACTGCCGTCAGTGGACCGCCGTCTGACTGCTGTCAGTGGACCGCCGTCTGACTGCCGCCAGTGGACCGCCGTCCAGTGGACCGCCGTCCGCAGTAGGCGCACCGCACCTGCCCTTTATCAGGCGTTGTTATCAGGCGCCTGGGCCGAGTTTGGAGGACGGTGGCGTGTCAACATACCTGACCTGTCGGCACGGGCTGGTTTGTGCGCCGCTGACTTCGAGATGGCGTACAAATCTGTGGTGTCAAAACTGCTCTCTCCTCGCTCTGGCTGCTGGTACACTTACTGGCGTGCTCTCGGTTACAGAGGCGGATTCGAGTTCGAAGTTATCTGAGCTGTGGAGAATGGCTTAGTGATGCCACGTTGCAGACATCATTTTCATCGCATCTGATAAGTATGCGAATGCCGTCGCCATCGAGAGCATGCACACGTTTGCTCCGTTTATGATGGACCTGTCCAAGTTTGATTCGAAGTGAACCGAGGAATCAGTGATGGATTTCAGCACAGTCAACAGATGGATTTTGTTATTCGAAAGTTATAGTGAGTTGTTGGTATCAGAGTATGTCAGTCCACTGTTCATTGCAGTGAGTGATATACGTAGAGCCATTCTGCAGCTTTTTCAGAACCATTCTTTAGCTCAAGCTCTGCTACACCTGGTTGCAAACAACATGGGCAAAAATCAGGCCCGTTCACTGAAGCGCAATGTGGAACGGTTTTATGGCTTTCTCCACCTAACCGCCTTGCTCAGTCACTTTTGTTGGATTCAACCACCCGTGAATGTGCGAAAGAAAACTGCTGCTCACAGCATATATACACATTGCAAACAGCACATAGTTTTGGCTTGCTCATACGGTATCTAAGTTTTAAGTTGCCTCATTTGACATTTTATTGTGCTCAAACTTATTATGCTGAACAAACTCGCACGCATACAGTACAGCCGTACTCGTATGTGTACGGTACAGTAAACCTATCGAACTTTACCCACGGTCCCTAGATCTACAGGTTATATGAACCTGGCAACTAGTGACGCACTCGCGGGGAACTAGACTTTCTACTGGATACGACGCCTTATCAGCTAGATGGCTGGGCTAATGTAGCTTTCCTCAATAACATGGCCTACTATGACAAATCAATGTAATACAATCCAAGAACTTTGTGTATCTTGGAAGATCTTGGCTCGCTTTTAATATGCAAATGCAAATGGTATGTGAAGGTAAACCGGAGCAACTCAGTAGGTTTTCTGGTCTATGCCAAATATTTCAGTAGTGCTAAATTTGATACCTCTACAAAATCCATTGTAACAGTCGGCTAATGTTAACCGTGGAAATGGAATAAAAAAGCAGTAAAAATAGATCACGTGGCTGTGGAAAATGGACGGAGCTGCCAGACAATCAGCTCCTCACCAACACGTGACGTAAGCAATACGCAAGGCCCGTTTTTCGTCAGGCACCACTGCCAGCTTTAGCGAAATATTCTGACCTGGGCGACTTCCTAGCCGCACTGGCGGCAAAGCGACCTAAAACTTCAGTTGTAGTTGCAAACAATGAATTTGAGAGACGAAAAAGCACAGCGTTTGGAAACGAACGTTTTCTGCATGACCTCCATAAACGCTGTTAACTTTTGCATCATCCATCGAATGACGCTTTGGTCGTCTATTGGCGGCTATTGCGGCCAGGAGATATCGGTGCGTGGTGGTAGAAATCTCTTTACAATCCATGAATATAGCCGTGCTGTGCGAGCCTCCGTTGACAGGATGCGTTCCAGAGCTCGCAACTGGCCCTAGCAAGCCAAGTCTTGTGGTGAAGTCTACCCAGATTCTGGAATGCAACATTTTAACAAAGCTGGCACTGAAAAACCTGCAATGTACAAGACACAGCTAACGTTAAAAAACATGTGCTGAAAACTTCAAGGCCGTCCGGTCTGTGTAATATGTATCGCAAGCCTCACCAGAAGATGACAACGTCGCACAAATCAGTTTGAAGGCCACCGGCAGAGGAAGGAAACGTCCAGGACAGGAGGGTGCTATGGGGCAGATGACTTTGCCAAAGCGAACCTATTGCCGCAGGCAGGAGGAGAGCCGCTGTGAAAGACATTTATTCAAACAGGCGATCATCATACAACAGTATTGGCAGCATCTGACAGTGTTATGTATGTTTTAGTCGCCCTGGCGACACAAGTTTGCGCCTTGAAATAGTCGTTTTATCCAAATGAAATAGTCGTTTTATCCAAATTTATCTCTGCCAAATTATGGTTCTCGATTGAATCGCAGACCCAGAATAACTTGCCTTTCAATGGCCGTGTTTTGGTTTTGACCCCACAAACATCAACCTAAACACTTCTGAATTATGCATTCCAGTATCTTTGTCATAGAATATCAGCCTTATCGTTGACAGATCGGTCAACACGAGTATACGCTGCATGTGTGTAGGAATAGGAGGAGGCAGGGAGCCATGGCCCCCACTTTTCAACGTGGGGGCCAGCAGTGTTAAGCGTCCCCCCCCCCTCCCGAGACTTTTCAGATTAAAGGTGTGTTGGCTTACTTTTGCACCACATTTAACATGCATTCCAATTTACCCAGTTCACCAGCCATCTTCCTCAACATGCGTCATCTTTTTTGTTTGCTCATTGGCCATCGCTTAGTGTCACAGCCGCAAGACCGACGCCGCACGTTCTATGGGTACTGCAACGCCGGGCGTCGAGGTTGGTGCTGCTATGACTTGTGAGCGCGCAAGTTTAAAACCATATTACATTGTTTTTATCAGCTATTTTAAGATGCACATGGATTAGCCATATCAATACAAATTTGGAATCCCTTTTCATCTACTATCTACGTTCAGGGGGTCCTGAATATCCCTGAAGAACACAGAAAAGCATGGAACTGGAGTCTATGTGACAATTATTGGAATACCTGCGGCGATCAGCGGTGTTGTTGCGTCAATACGGGTTCCTGTGTTGATCCGGGGCCAACTGTGTGGGTCAGAAGGCCTTTCATGTCAGGGAGGGGAACAATGTGATATAATATATATTTTTAATGCAGTCCGGATCGACCAGGAGATCCGACCCCATGTCGCCGAATGACCAGAAGACACTTTGCTCTGGGACGGAATGCCCCTTCAGCCCGTGACCGGAAACGGTAATATGCCTCCGATGTTTCACTCAACGGGCCGCTTGCCCGGAAGGAAATAGGGGGTCTCATTATTGTTGATTAGAGTGGGGGTCTCACTATTGTTGAACAGAGTGGGTCGAAATGAGCTTAAAAAGCGAACAAGACCATTCCATGCTAGCCTGAGAACGCTTATTTTCGCAGAATGGATTAGTGAAACAAATTGCATCAAAAGGTTTGAACATGCCCGCCCGCAACCTCGAGAGCAAGGACAACGATGACCTGAGTTGCAGCTTCTGTAAAACCGAACAGTTTCCGTCACTGCATGTGCCAGCAGACGGCGGGCGCCGTGTTAATCTGTCTTCTGGACAGATTAATAGTTAGAGAAATACGAAAAGTAGAAATTCTACCTTTACTCTTCCAATTGTTTACTCTTCCAGTTCCAGTTCCGGATTCTACCTTTACTCTTTGGTCTTTACTCACCAGATTCCAGCATCACTTCGCGGCGCTTTAAGGGCCAATTTGCTTTTATCATCAGTCTAAAAATCGTACACGTGAAATATGCGCCCAGACTGTCTTTTAAATGTAAGATTTGATGTCCTGAAGCCTTCAAAGGTACTTCCTTCAGAAGCGTCATCATTTTCGTTCACCCGTTGGCCACGGCTCAATATTAGCTGCTGGACCGACGCTGCGCGGCCTACGGAGACTGGAACGCCTGGCGTCGAGGGTTTTGTTACTAAGATTTGCGAGTGTGCATGCTCAAAATTATGTCACATAACTTTTATTTCTCATCGGTTTAAGTGTTTAAAGTGATGAGAAATAGTGTTTAAAACGTATAGAAATAGTGAAAAAAGTGTTTAAAGTTTAAGTGTTTAAAGTTAAAGTCATTAGTTCAGAAGCGTCATTATTTTCGTCCACCGGTGAACCACAGCTAAAAATTAACCACTAGGCCAACACTCCGCGGACCATGGAGACTGCAACGCTCGGTGTCGAGATTTTTGCTGCAGATTTGCGAGCGCGTGTGTTAAAAAACCACGTCACATAAACTGTATCACTAACCAATTCTGACTGAAAGTTAAAAATTTTCAAACAAACATAGCTTAATTACGTTACTCTGCACTCTCAACCACTCGTTCTGCAATCACATTTTTAATCTCCGAATTTTGATTAAACGCATCGATCTGCAATCTACCTTTGTGATATCCTTAATATCTGTAGAACCCAGGCAAAAGATTCGGCAAAGCCTCTGAATCCTATCGGTTTAGAATGAGTCCGCTAAATCATTGCAGATTAAGGGCACCGTTGATGTACTCCATGCGGTCGACCAACGTCCGATTTCTGCAGTTTATTGGCTTTAAAACACAAGCAGAATTGATCTCACGAAAGCTTTTGGTTTCTGTTCTGGTTACAAGGTGAAATAACAATAAAACGAAGAAAACCGTGTCTCTTATTAACAAATAAGCTATATACGGGGATTTTTTTTGGGGTGGGGGGTGGGGTCGCCATAACAGCAGCTTTTGTCAATCCTGTCAGCCCTTGGCAAGGATCTGGCTACATCCTTGCCTACACACAAAAGCAGATTAAGTCGTTTACATTGAATGATGGGCAAATTCCTACCTAAGGCAGGCAGCTTTCCGGAGGCTTTTTTACGGGAGTGTGGTGTAAGGAAGGATAGTTCAGAAAAAATATACTATTGCAGGTGTCGAGCATACGCTTTACACACCAGTTAGTCGTAATGCTGGTGCAGAAATATGCAACAAAGCAGCCGTACGATCAGTTCGCAGTCAGTCATGTGGGAGACAGCTGGGCCAGGGCAGTGGCCGCCGACGGCGGACGGTAGCAGGCCCAGATAAGAAATAAATGACAGAAGGGCCGCCAGTCTGTGGCTTGGCTATTAAAGGAGAATCTCTAGTTTGATGGCTTTTGTCACATTGTTTTTACCAGTTTCAGCCTTCCGCCTAAAATGCTGCGACAAGTCTTATCTTTTTGGAAACGGCCAGTGAAATGAAGGCGCATGAAAAATATGTTGCACTGTGAGCCATCGATTCACTTTCAAGATTCTCACCAGCCTATGTCCGGGACGTATTTTGGCATCTACCCTGTGGAGGCAGATGCCTCCTCAATGACCCAAAATGTGTACCTGCTCGTGAACATTCCCCTTCCCCAGAAAGAAAATGTTAAAATGGACAAGGAATCTTGGGAAACTAGATAGCCTTATTTGCCGAATGGCATAGACGAGTAGAATAGGCAAGGTTGCGCACCAGTGAGAAAAAGTTCTAGATGCATATCTAGCATAGCAGCCACGACATTTGAAAAAAATCTAAATTACACCCTGAGCTTGGCCCCACAAGTTTTTGAAACGTTCCTACGCGTATGCTTGAACTCATATCTGGGTCAGCACTTATAAGCAGGTGTTGGTAGATCCCCGATGCTTACGCCCACACTGGTACTTGGTCTTAAGCCTCACCTTTATGATTTTTATTTGAACTGTCATAAAACAGCACCACATCACTGCACCGTAAAAGTCATCAAAACAACATGAGCACTTCAAATAACACGCGAAAATTGCTAAGACCGACAGCTGAGTATTCATAATCCTTGCGGACAAAATCGTTGAGATGATGCGCAGTTCTACATTTTAAATCAACCAGATATCTCTTATGGCATCGGTGTATCGCGTACCGCCGACCAAAATAAAAACAGCGCCTAGAGCAAGGCCATGTGATATGAGTAACAAATTCTAGAATAAGCTTTTCCGTTGCCGCGGGGTTAATCATCATACCAACCGGGTTTTTACGGCGTTTAGAGTTGTGACAAATCCACTTCCTCTGGCCAATCATAGGATTAGATTGGCATTTTTCGCAGCAAGGCTGTGAAATTAGATTCAGCCACGGTTACTGGATTTACAGGTTGTTCACTTCTGCTGTTGTTTCGATAAAGGTATGTTGACGAAATATTAACACAGCTTTATCTTCATTCTCCTGGTTTTCTCCGAGGAATAAGGGTAATACTACTGTCTGATCTATAGGCTATGTGAACCTGGCAAGCAGAGACGCATTAGCGGGGGACTAGATTTTCTACTGGATACCCGTCTCATCGGCTAGATCGCTGGGCTAATGCAGCTTTCCTCAATAATATGGCCTCCTATGAGAAATAAGTGTAATAAAATCCAAGGAATTAATGTCTGTTGTAAGATCCTCGGTCAGGTTTGCTCTTAAGATATATAACGAAAGCATGCTGTAAGATCTTGGTTCACGTTTGCTCTTAAAATATACAACAAAGGTAAACCGGAGTCATTCAGCAGGTATTTCTGTAGTATGACAAACATTTCAGTAGTGCTAAATTTGATACCTCTACAAAATCCATTGTTGTTGTCGTTGTCCTGGTTACGGGCATGTGCCTCCACAAACTTACAGCACTGCATAATTCGCGGAATAGAATTTAGGGCGTGAAATGGGTTACTTTTAGATAATTCACATCGCATAACCCTACGCTTTTGACGGAGGCCCTATCTTTTGACCTGCTTTGGCGCACTCAGTCATTCAAGTGCCCTCTATATCTTGTCGTGTGTATTTCATATTTGAACGGAAGGCTCTACATTCTTGTCGAGGGCCTCGTCTGTTAACCTGTTCGGGCACACTCGATTGTTCGAGGCCCCCCCCCCATGTGGTGTCCTGGGTGCTGCCTGTTTCAGTGGAGGACCATACGCAGTAATCGGGGGCCCCCTCTGTTCGCCTCCCCGGCTACACCGGATTGTTTGGGGGTCCTGTACATTAGCTATGGGTGTTTGAATTTAGGGCCCTTCGCTCCTGTTGGAGGCCATCTGAGAATGTGCTCGGGTGCACTCCATCTTTCGGGGTCCTCCGCACTGGGTTTTGAGTACCACTTATTTGGATGAATGGTCCTACGCTGTTGCCGAGCCCCTTCTGACAAACTGCTCGTGCATATTCAATTGTTCGGGGGTCATTTACATTGGGTGCCTCCTATTTGAATTGAGGGCCCTACGCTCTTGACGGCGGACATATCTGTTAACCTGCTCTGGCGCGATCGATCCTTCGAGGGCCCTCTATACCATGTCGTGAGTATTTCACATTTGAACGGAAGGCCCTACGCTCTTGACAGGAGTCTTATCTGTTAACCTACTCTGGCGCACTCGATCACTCTGGGGCCCTCCATGCTGTATCTTGCGTGCTTTTTATTTGCATGGATGGCCCTATGTTCTTGGCGGGCACCATCCATTAAATTACTCGGGTCGGTGGCGGATACAGAGAGGAGGGGAAGGGGGGGGGGGGGCACCGGACCATGCCTCATGGACCATGCAGAGGGGACCCATAGGCTTTGAAGTGGCCGATAACCGGCTGAACGGAAGCAGTTTTCTATAAAAAACACAATAAAATTGGACGTGTTTGGGCCTACAGACGACATAGAACGGCTGCAAACGAAAGCTAAGGGCTCATAAGCAAGCAAATCTAAGTATTTGCTTATTGAGAGGATGATGATTGAGGGAAATTGTGGGGCTCATTATTATGCTTTCCAGAGGCCTTACGCTGTTGCCCGGGCCATATACGTCCACTTGCCGCGTCATTCTGGTCGCCAAAGAGCCTTCCACGTTACCATTGATCTCTTAACATTTTCTCCACTTTTCCGCAAATGATCTCAACCCTGCTATCGGGACCCTATCTGCTTCCGTGCCTGGGCACTCTTGATCGACCACGGACCCCCCACCGATTCTTCCCATTTGTCCGAAAGGCTCTATACGAATTTTACGGGACCCCATATATCAGGGTACACCCAGCTGCTTAGTGGCCCTTCATATTAGTATGTGGTTCTTTCCACTTGCTCGGAGGGCGTCGTGCTGTTTCTGGAGCTCATATAAGGCAGGGCACCGAGCCACGGGACGCTCAGGGCCCCTCTACTTTGATCGAGAACTCTTTCCTTTCGATCTCATTTGCAGAGGACTCCTTATTTCTATCGGGGTTCTTTCTGTTAATATATCGACTCATGGTCTTACGTAATTCCGCTTTGCTCAGAGGGTCTTGTGCTTTGGCCGGGGCCTTATATGTCAGAATGCCGGGGCGCTGCCGATCGTTTAGGGGCCCACCACGTCGGTCTTGAGGTCGTTTCACGTGCCGCAAGAAACCTATACTTGTTAAAGGGAGCCTCTTTGTTGGCCTCGCAGGGCACCGACGCTCGATCACGTTCCGTCCCCATCAGCCTTAGGGACCGTGAACGTTTTGGGCGCAAAGGGACGAGACGTCAACGTCCGCATGCTAGTGAACCAGTGCGCACAAAGAACTTTAACTGACAAAGGTACCGTGAAGACGCTCGCGCTGTAACCGAAAGTGAGGGAAACACTTGCCATGAACGAATCTGGCCAGAGGGGTACAGAGACCACGTACGAGGTTGTCAGGGTACAGAGACCACGTACGAGGTTGTCAGGGTACAGAGACCACGTACGAGGTTGTCAGAGTTCAGAGACCACGTACGAGGTTGTCAGGGTTCAGAGACCACGTACGAGGTTGTCAGGGTTCAGAGACCACGTACGAGGTTGTCAGGGTTCAGAGACCACGTACGAGGTTGTCAGGGTACAGACACCACGTACGAGGTTGTCAGGGTTCAGAGACCACGTACGAGGTTGTCAGGGTTCAGAGACCACGTACGAGGTTGTCAGGGTTCAGAGACCACGTACGAGGTTGTCAGGGTGAGATCGAAGGAGTTGCTGCTCACTGCTTACCACTATGAAAGTAGTGCATTTAATCCGCCTTGCTTTTTCCAACGCATGGGTTCTATGATGTCTGCAACACACTAATTTTTTAAAAATGCTCTCGTAACAATCAGCTCGAAACATTTTGTTTAGAGAAAGGGTATGCTAGGATGAGGCTAGTATTACGCAAATTCAACGAAACGCTATACAATGGCTTTGATTTCTTCCTTAGGGCGTCTCAGACAGTGGCTGTCTTCGAACCTTACTTTGGCTTTGATAAACGGAGTAACACATGGTCTATAGCTGCGAACTGGCTCAAACTTCAGCCAATGTGCTTCTCGTTAACTGGTTCCTGCCGTACCAATAACAAAAAATTATGTTTACTGACGTCATTCATGCCAGTAGAGGTTCCACTTTAAAAGCCACAGGCCAGCAATCCGCGAGCTGAAACAGATCAAAAGTGATACTTTTTGACCTGTAACAGCTGGCAATAGCCCTCAGAAGATTCTGCCGTCGTCGTAACGACGGCGGTTGTCATGACGACGGCAGTCGCGACAACTGCGGTTGTCGCGGACTCTGGGTACACTCTGCGGCCACCTAGAAAAAAATGATGTGTAGCGCTGTTACAAGGCGATGACATCGCACTTTGGACTAAAAGATATTTACACCTAACATCGTTATTATAGACTGATGTTGCTGGAGTGGCAGTACCATGCGCTATTATTAGATATAAATGGTGATGAGATCTCACCAGACCATGCTTTTGAAATTTGACCTAAATGTGGAAGACTCACTTTAAAGGGGGTGCTCTATATTTGTACGGGCTTTTGAACTAAAATAGCCATCTTGAAGATCTTTCGGTGCTGTTCACAGCCCTTCTTAAAACCTAAGCCTCTCTAGTTTCCGAGCTGCATGCCCGCGAGAATGGAGAAAGGTACGTCGGGGAGAGCATTTCAATGTCACCCTGGCATTCGTGGCCTCGTAAAAATGCAATTCAAATCCCGCCATTCCATAACCCATCTGGCGATCAAGAATGAGTCGAATGTAATTGTCGAGGCATTCATATCTGGCGTTCGTGAGCGCGATTTCCAGACATAAACGCCGTTAATTGGCGCTCAATGTTTTGCAAGGTACAATGACGCAATCAAATCATGAGGCATTGAGGAGCATGTTTTCTAAAGAGAAAATCGCGCTGTCTAGTCTTTTCCACTTGAAAAGCATGTCAATAGCTAAAAGTAAGCTTTTTTATCGTATCTGATGCTTGCTTCAATATCTTCAAATGTGAAACATTACATATGAGCTCTGGTTCTAAATCCACCCATTCAAATGTTTCGACCAAATCTGCAAAAAATATGTTGGGTAAAGCCATAAGGTTGCCTGAGCATCAGGCTACCTTCTTATATTCCGTTTTATGGCGTTTAGTTACCTGTTTATTTGAACTGAACTGGAATGACCAGACATCAAGTCACAAAAGAAACATATTTAGATTGGGATCAACCAATTTTGAATCCATGTAAATCAAGCTTGAGAATCGCCCAGACAATGAGTGAGAAACTCTGATTATCTATAATTTCTGATTATCTATCAAAATTCTGATTATGCAATCAAACGCGAGTCTGAAACCAAGATCGCATTTGTGACACTGCCCAGCCCCTAGAGAGCGAAGCGCGATGACAGGTCGCAAATGAGTCAATTTTTGCTTTGCCTGGGATATTATTGATGGGCAAACTCTATGCTAAATGCTATTGCCAGTCACGCCCACAAACCCATGCCAAACGGTTTCACTTGTCTCTCATCACCTCCAAATATTACCGTGCCATATCCTATTTGACGCCAAGAAATATGACCAGAAACGCAGCTACCTCACTGAGAAAGTTGACCTCAGTTATATCGAGCGGATAGGAAGACATACTCTCTGCAAGTCCCGGCGATGCCACTGCCTCCCCGGGGCGGGACGCTTTGCCCAGCTTTAGTTTGCTCATATCATCGTCGGTTCTATCACGCCAATTCCGCGGAGCGTAGGGCGCCAGGGCACTATCAACATGCTCACAGACAATCGAAACACGCCAATCTGATAGGGCACTATCAGCGCCAACGGATGACGGCGTGCACACGCGGCACGTTACGCAAGGGCATCGAGTCCTGCATGGTTGACTCGATCCCGGTTGCGTCGCGGCCCGGGGCGCCAATAAGACCACTGCAGTCTACAGTCGCTATCGCTCCACAAATAAGGTGCGCCTCCCTACCTTCCATTACTAACAAAAATGTCAAAAGGAAAAGCCATGTGAGGCCGGTATCTGTGGTGTTTTTGAGCACCGTTCACCGGCCGGACGCGTCGGGGTCATCGGGTCCCGGAAGTCCACCTCAACGGTTTTACGCTTCAGTTGGAGTCGCGTTTCCGAGGGATGGACGGCGATAGAGGCACGACCGCAGGTGTCTTACCCATCGTTTATTCGCAGTGACTTTGCTGTGTTCTCATGCTCCTCAAATATAGTGCCCGCCCGAGACACTGCTGACGGGTGATGATGACACAGATAACGATGGATGGGATGGGTCTCTTCTTTACGGATAGATGGTGAGCACACACAACGGCGAACATTCCAGAAACAGGCATGCTATTGGTTACATCCACAATGACAATGCAAGATAACACTTCCGTGATTTTCAACGGGAAGATATGGGCGGAAGCCGCAGCCACGGACCGAACAATTTACGATGGACGCAGCCGAAGCCGTCACAAACGGCACCATGCAGAGGCGGGACTGGACTTATGTGTGCATAACACTGGCAAATTCAACCGTGGTTACCCAATGCAGACAGAAAAGCGCAAGCTTTCGAGGCCAAGTGTAGTAAAGCTGGTCACGTTGATGACATTGCAAGTTCGCTTCAAGTATGATGTGACTGTATGCAAGTAACCTAAGTGTAGACCTTCGACAATGTGACCAGTCAGCCTGAACGAAGCAGCGACCCAGCCCGCGCTTGGCTGGGAAGCGCCGCTACTGCTGATGGCTGCAGAGCTGATCTTCCACACGGAAGCCTGGGCCAAGCATTATTTTCAGGGTGCATTAAATAGAATGTGCCACATTTATATGGCGTTTTGAAATGCAATAACCATCTTGAACACCTTTTGGTGCTGCTTTCAATATTTCCCTCGTTAAAACCTAAGCCCCTTTAGTTTCTTATCTGAGCGCCCGTAAAAATGGGGAAAGCAATGTCGGGGAGAGTATTTTAAGCCACGTTGGCTTTCATGACGTCATAATAACGTCATGCAAATACTGCTATTCTATAAGCCATGTGACGATTAAAGCAAAACAATACATTTGTCGAGGCGTCAGAAATTTGGCGGTCGCGAGCGCGATTTCCAAATAAAACGGCCGTCAATTGGCTCTAAATCAATGGCGTGCGAGGTGTGATAACATAATTAAACCATGACACATTGAGGAGCATATTTGCAAGACAAAGAATTGTGCTGTTTAGTGCGGTCTTTTCAACTTAAAAAGTATACCAATGGTGATCAGTGAGCTTGTTTCATCATATCTGATGCTGATGCTTCAATGTCTTTAAATGTGAGCATTTCCCTCGAAGTTAAAGTGCTTTGTCGAGTTACATAAATTGAGCTATATGAATTGAAGTGGCGTGTGCCCATAGAAATGATGTAATGATATCCTCTCCTCGGATGATGGCAGATACAGTTTCGGTTAAAACTGCGACGAACAAATGCATTAGACCCAGGTAGACAGAATCAAAATAGATCTCGTCGAAGAGGATGTGCTGGCAAACACTGAACCAAATGAACAAATTCTATGAAAACAATCATTTCAATTATAAATTTGGTATATGGAGGGAGAACTCGGCACACCCCTTCATAACCCAGATTCTTCACACCTAGCCTTACATGGTGACCTACGTTCAATCAATTTTTTTCCAGTTTAGCTCTCAATTCGGTTTAAGTTCGATTAAAACCTAAATGGACGCAATCCTTCCCGTCAGTACTCGACAGAATAGAGCTGTGGCATGTGCGTGTCAAGTATGCAGTTTCTTAGAAGAAGATACCGCGGTGATAGCTCCGAAGCTCTGGGAATAATTTTTAGTCTGATAAAGGTTGCAATGACTGCTTTAGGCCGGGAATTATGTTTGGATAGCAACTTTAAAATTGCTCCCCGCCCAGTGCAACGTCAGTGTTTACATTAAGCAAATGGCCTCCCACCCGACGGCAATTTCCCAACGCTCACTACCGTCGAGGCGATTCACCGAAAACAAACAAACTCACCTCAGAAGCATGATACAGAGCACATCATCCAGCTCTACGCACCTGACAATGCCCAACCACCGTGCCGCACCGGCCTGCAATGGACAACACAACGCTGGCGTACAGATCATCACTTGATTTCGGAACTCCTACTGACAAGAATTTCACAACCAAACGTGTGCTCCGGGTGTTTCCCATAGGCTTTCCGCAAATTTATCCCTGGCTTCTTATCACCCCAGAGCAAGAGCGGAACCCAAAGAAATAGAATGCAAGAAACGATGCAGAGCTACGGATGTTCTGTTCGCGTCCATACCCCGACATGTCAGCCATGACACCTCGAAACTTGCCAGCGTTTGAACGAAAAATCCAGGGCATGTTGCAAAGAGAACGAGACACCGGTCATATACATCAAGTTCATGCATGATATTGACATAACGCTTGCCAGATGCGTGGGGAAACAAACGGTTACTGCACTGACTAACATTCGTTGGAAGAATGTTAACGAAATTGACCAAGCTCATTTCAGCATACGTTTTATCATGTAACACAGTGCGATAACTAGGAACAAGCCGTGTATGGTTAGACGTTGAAAGAAAATGAATTTTTACGAAAGCAATATGTATGGATTTGGTGAGACACATAAACAGAATTACCGTCATGTCATTTATTTGATTTATTATGTCGAAATTCCATGTGGCTGGTAACCATTTTTAATCAGGATAAGCGCAAAAATGGCAAAAATTGGCATTTCCGAACTATTATCACCTTCTGTTATTCTTCATAAGAAGTGCCACCAGAATTAAACATCCAATCTACGATTCTTCGAAAGCGAAAACCGCCGGTCGCTTCTGACTACTTCAGTGGGTCATCAGCCTTTTTGGTGTCTTGAAAAGGAGGTTTGAACAATCACAGGTCAATTTTTACCTTGATCGGATTATCCCGCCGACATACCCTGAACTGACGATGCCTCTTGTTGCTGATGACAGGATGCTGAAGCACGGCACAGTCAACGAAGTAAAAGACAGAACTTAAACCCTCGGCAGGCATTCATGACACCGTCATGCGAATGCCACTTGCAAAGGTTCAGTGCATTCAAATGCACCGCCCACTTCAAATCAGTCGCATCGTAACATTTGAAACACTGCCTTACGGCCAGACGCATCCCCATATCTAGATCTTTTTTCAGCACTTAACGCCGTCTAGCTCGGGACACTGATAGTCGGCTGTTAAAAATAGCGGATCGGCCGACTGGCCCGGCCATAGGAAATACACTGATTGATTATTTTTGTCGTCAGGTTGGAATGAAACCTGGGAAAGATACTAGGGTGACGTAGAGTACGGTAAAGAGTCTTTACAGAAACGTTTCCTTGTGTTGCGTGGCGAAATTCATTACCATGGAGGCATCATATTTACGTATGGAGACCCAATCTTATATCCTACATAAGGTGCTGTATTTTTTCGTCTTGGCCGTCACCAAAATTTTGTCCAAAAACATTTTTGGCACCAGACTTCGCGTGAATAAATGAATTGCTGTCGCCGACCTTATCTACCAAGTCGGCAGGTTTTACCACTCCTGACCGGCTACTTCAAATCCACATTCTGAGCCATTCAAAAGAGTTTCGAGAAAACTGGCACTATTGATCAAATCGCACGCGTCTGATCTGCTAACAAGTGAAGAGTACTAAAAGGTAGCATGCTCCCTTTAACAACATACACTTTCGTAATCAGAAGGTCTAACACGGCCATTGGCAACGATTTGTTGTCTCGATGGCCCAGCTGGTTAGAGTGTTTGCGTTCCATTACACTCACCCGTGACGCGGTGGATTCGGATCGCTTAAGGCGCTCGCTGTGCGTTCTCGGCAGACATGGTCTGCGACCGGGGGCAGCGATTTATCATCTACCTTCGCGGGGCCATCAATCTGTCTGTAGAGTCCAGATGAAATATGACAAAGCTTTTGTATTATATCGGTTTAGAATGAGTCCACTAGTGGGCGCAAAATGACCACTGCAGTCGACGCGCCCGAAAACTCCAATGAACAACAAATGAGTCCACTAAACTATTCGTAACTTAAGAGCACCGATGACTTATTCCATGCAATCGTTTAACGCCTGATTCCGCAGTTTATTCACTTAGAAATGGAAACAAAATTGACCTTGCTGTGTTTTCTCGTTTCTGTTTTTGCTCTGGTTACAAGGTAGAGACAACAATACAATGAAAAACCGTGCCCATTCTTCACGAGTAAGCTACATCCGGCGATTATTTTTGGAGGTCACCGTCAGGGGGCTTTTATCAACCCTGTGCCCCCTAAGCAAGGCTCTGGTCACACCCCTGCCTACAAACAAAAACATATCAAATCAGCTCCGTTGAATGAGGGGCAACTGACTGTCGCTTGGACCATTTTATGCCTAAGGCAGGCAATTTCCCGAAAGATGTTTCTGCGGTGGTGTGGTGTAAGGGCAGATAGTTTGGAAAACGCGCCGCAGCAGGTGTTCAATTTACATTTTACATGCCAATCAGTAGCAATGCTGATCCATAAATATGTAACAAAGCAGCCATACAATCAGTGCACACTCGGTCATGCCTGGGAGATCCGGGCCAGGGCAGTGGCTGCCGACGGCGGACGGGGGTAGGGCTCAAATAATTATTTCCAAAATCTGTCATGTGAATAAAGAGCGGACAATAACCTCAATCTCTTCCTCCTCCCCCCCCCCCCCCCCTTGAGCACCGGGCTTGCTTCCCAGAAACGCTTATGGCCCACCATCATCCTTTGGCAAAAGGCGTCGTGCCGGGGAAGTGGGTGCGATATTGCTGGCTATGCAAGCAGAATGCTTGTAACTGAGCGAACCGCATGAGAAGACTATACACGCAGCAAACAGCTTCAGGAGACCACAGTGCTCCTTGCTTAAAACATTGCGAGACGTTATGAGACGCATGCGAGACGCATGCGGCCTAAAGCCATCAGCATACTTTGTCTTCTTGTTCGACTTTGAACCTCATCAATTGTTATTGGTGTCATGTAGGCAGACATTTGTAACACCGCGTTCAGCTGGTAATTGGAACCCACAACTGTAAGACGCCTGTACCCCATCCGACGTTCAACATGCAGGGGATTGATGCCATGTCGGAGTCCTCAATATGACCAGATGGGGATGCAAGCCACCGTGGAGGGACAAGGAGGTCACTTGCTGCCGACCGGGCCTCTGTTCGGAACTGGATAAATGATTGTGTTATGAGCTTAAAGTACTGATGTTGAGTAAGCTTTTATCAAAATACCAGGAGATACTGGCTAGACCATATCATAATGCCAAAATAAAGCTAAATAAATACTAACGATAAATGAGTATAATACATAATGCCGAAAAATCAGGCGCAAAAACCCTTACTTGATGTCATCGAGCAATTGTTCATCAACAGAATTCAAGACGGTGGCACCGCAATCCGTCCGCAACACCGGGCAGATGTTTGCGCTGCCGCGACGTACCCACATGGTAAGCCATAACCTTGTCATGCTCTCGTATTTCACTATATATAAATACGTGAAGGATTTCGATATTGGAGGAGGGAAGAAAATCTGTGTCTGTTCCTAAAAGTGGCTTTATTTCACAACGGACGCACGGAATTTATTGCAATGTGTAAAACAGCGTTGTGTCAACTCGTTCCACTTGTTTTTTCGCGTCAAGGTCAAATGTTTACTGTCATCATTGATATGCGCGCGTATTATTGCATACAAAGTGCGGCAAGGGTGGAGGAACGGCAAGTTGATAACAGGGAAGGTTGGCACAGGCCCCCGGGGGCCGCCATGTGAAAGTGCTCCTCATATGCCAGTAAAAATTAAATGCATTAATAACATCACAACCATACGGCACAAATCATGGGTCAGTTGTGCCTGAATTCCTATAGGAAAGCACAAAATGAAATAATGGATAAAACGAATCGAGACATTTATGTTTTGCTCCAAAGCAGTTTTCTGCCAGCTCAACATAATATTTCGAAGCTCTGCTTGATCCAGGTAACTTGACCCTTTCAAACCTTCACCAAGCCATTGAGTTTTATGGTCCATTGGTTAAGCAACACGCCAAATTGGCTAGTACGTGCACACCTCGCATGACAGCAGATCTCACGAGTTGGCGATGTGTTGCCAATGCTCGAGCTACGCAGCCAAACAGAACCACATCTATCGCATTGAGCTGACACTCCAGAGGAATAAGTAGTAGATTTGAATAGAGCAGCTAACACGAAGTGAGGGTGACCTGAACCGAGGGCAGGAACCCGTTTGTTATTGCTCACTCCGGCGTTTGTTTATGGCAGTCAGGTATGTGTGTAAATAAATGCCCCGTGGGATACAAGCCCTCATGCTACGTTTCTTTTTTTGAAAAAATGTGCTAAAAAAATTATCTTCTGTCAGACAATGACCGACATAGCATACATTACGCGCGCGCTTATAAAGCTATGGCATACGTTTTGCGAATGTAAAGGGATGTCAGCTAAAGGCCAGCCCTCGTTTCTGGTAGGTGTCTGGTTTCTTGTCATTGATTTTCTTTTCTCTTTTGGAAAAGAGCAATTTGACTGATGAACATTAATATGTAATAATACCCTCCTTTCCTGCCGGGGTGAGAGGTAGACGACGCTACACAGCTCTAGCCGCTGAAGGCGTCGTAAAGTACCAGTAGCGCAAAGACAATACGCTATAACATCTTGTTAACGGCAGATATTACTGTTAGATGAATTTCTTTCTGTCATGAACTTTGCGATCGTCGCATAAAATTAGTTATTTACCATCGGGTATCATTAATACTTTGATGCGCACACAGATGTCTCCAGAACAAATGTCAGCCCCAGCTGAGTTATCTCCACGGCCTGATGGGAACTCAATGCGCAAGGCCGTGACAGACCCTCTCTGCTGGTAGATGCGAAGTGTGGAGAGCGTAAAAGCCATGCATTTAAATGCAGGCAAAGCTGGCGGCCACGTGTCTAGTGCCTTCTGCCTACTGACTTGATTACATACCATGACAGCTATATGCTAACACGCAGTGGCAGCAAGGTAGCGAGCAGCAGGCTTGGTGGCGACGACAGTTCGGCCGGATGGAAAGGGGAGTGACAGCAATGCACCGCTTGCGGATGCAGGGGAACTGTACTGATGCAGTTCCGGGGGGGGGGGGGGGGAGGCCCAAAGTATAGCATAAAATATGGCAGCAAAGGCACACATTTCACGACTATCCCTGAGAGTACCATGCTAAATGTTCTTTCTCAGGCCCACGGGTTTCTAAACATTGAACATATATATGCGTAAAAAGTGCATAGAAATGAAGCTTTAACAATTCTCCTTCAATTTTTGAGATCAGAAGTGTGCGCCGCGACACTCCCAAGCTATAAGGCAAAACATAGGCCCATGCACGCGCTGCGATGTCCAGGTGTAGGATCGCATCATTTTGCGCCAACTCTTCAGCAGAGTTGAAATAGAACATAGATTGAATACGGTCACTGACCACCAATTAAAATTCTGAGTACGAACGGTGCGAACGATACGAACGATTTAAATAGAATAGTCCATTTGCTTAAAACTGATTCGGCAGCATTTCAAAACGCGGATGGTATCTTTAAAGGTAATGAAAGGAAGGAAAATCGAGGTTGTATCATACCCGTACGATAACAAGAAAAGCAAAGGTAATTAAGTAAATATGAAGACGGATAACTGTTTGGTCGAATGTTGTCAGCTTCTTGGACTAAAATTCTGTGAAACTTAATGCTCAAGCTGTGGTATTCAGCCTCTAAAGTTGGTTTAGAAGACATTTCTGGATTTTTTTCACCCCCTGCGTTTTGGGAGCAGTGCAGTTGAGCGGTCAAGTTAAGTCGGGTAAAGGAAATGCGTGGAATAAAATGATCATGCTTTGGTGTGGTGCTTGCGTTGTGCGACGAAAAAAACTAGGGATGTGAAAACTTTGCATATGGCGCACAGATGCATATTCTGACGCACTATGTAAACAAACCAAGCGTGATGCATGCAAGCGGTTGGAGCCACCGTGGCTCTCGGGGTTGTATCCGCGGCTCTTCCTCTGTGCGCACATACACATTATCAGATGTATGTGAGGCAGGATATAGCCATAGGTATCGCGCTGCGTCGCCGGCTGGGTCTGGTGGCTGTTCGGCGTACCTGGCGGGCTGATGACCGGCTGTACCTCGCTGCGTGCCGGCTGGTCGGGTGGCGCTGGCGGGCTGATGACCGGCTGTACCTCGCTGCGTTGCCGGCTGGTTGGTCTGGTGGCTGTTAGGCGTACCTGGCGGGCTGATGACCGGCTGTACCTCGCTGCGTCGCCGGCTGGTCTGGTGGCTGTTAGGCGTACCTGGCGGGCTGATGACCGGCTGTACCTCGCTGCGTTGCCGGCTGGGTCTGGTGGCTGTTAGGCGTACCTGGCGGGCTGATGACCGGCTGTACCTCGCTGCGTCGCCGGCTGGGTCTGGTGGCTGTTAGGCGTACCTGGCGGGCTGATGACCGGCTGTACCTCGCTGCGTTGCCGGCTGGGTCTGGTGGCTGTTAGGCGTACCTGGCGGGCTGATGACCGGCTGTACCTCGCTGCGTTGCCGGCTGGGTCTGGTGGCTGTTAGGCGTACCTGGCGGGCTGATGATCGGCTGTACCTCGCTGCGTTGCCGGCTGGGTCTGGTGGCTGTTAGGCGTACCTGGCGGGCTGATGACCGGCTGTACCTCGCTGCGTTGCCGGCTGGGTCTGGTGGCTGTTAGGCGTACCTGGCGGGCTGATGATCGGCTGTACCTCGCTGCGTTGCCGGCTGGGTCTGGTGGCTGTTAGGCGTACCTGGCGGGCTGATGACCGGCTGTACCTCGCTGCGTTGCCGGCTGGGTCTGGTGGCTGTTAGGCGTACCTGGCGGGCTGATGACCGGCTGTACCTCGCTGCGTCGCCGGCTGGGTCTGGTGGCTGTTAGGCGTACCTGGCGGGCTGATGACCGGCTGCATCGCGCTGCGTCGCCGGCTGGGTCTGGTGGCTGTTAGGCGTACCTGGCGGGCTGATGACCGGCTGCATCGCGCTGCGTCGCCGGCTGGGTCTGGTGGCTGTTAGGCGTACCTGGCGGGCTGATGACCGGCTGTACCTCGCTGCGTTGCCGGCTGGTCTGGTGGCTGTTAGGGCCTGGGTCTGGTGGCTGTTAGGCGTACCTGGCGGGCTGATACTCGGGATGTTGAGAGCGAAGAGAAGTCCGTTGGAAGTTAACTCGTGGAAAGGGCGTAGCAAGAAAACAGGTGGAAGCAGATGCTGGTAGTTGGTTTTTGTGTGCCTATGCGTGCCTAAGCGTGCCTATGCCTACTTCTGTGCAAGTTTTCACGAGTACCTGTGTCTACTTTCGCATAGGTTTTCCTATGCTAGCAATACTTAGCTCCGGACCGAGGGGCGGTTAGACCATTCGTGACAGTGGCTTGCTTATGACCACTTTTCATCCCCATCATTCCATGGAAGAAATCATCAGCAGATAAATCACGGTATCCAGTTAATGTTCATTTTTAGGCATTTCATGCCTGACTGGGCACATCTAGTTGGATTTATGCATAGACACAAGCCCCCCCCAAGTCAAGTTGCTCCCCAATCGAGGTCACACACCCCCCCGTCCACACACCACATGCACACACCACCGCATGCACATGTACACGCACACACCACCGCATGCACATGTACACCACATGCACACGCACATGCACACACACACACACACACACACACACACACACACACACACACACACACACACACACACACACACACACACACACACACACACACACACACACACACAGTGCATCGGGAGAGAACCCATGCTCGCGTCCGCACGGGGTTTCGCGCCCACAGCGACTGGGTCCGTGCACGGAGATTTGTGTTTTTTTGGCTGCTGCTGGCTAAATCGCGACTGGCGGCGTCGACGGTCGACCCTTGCCGCCCTCTTCGGTCCAGAGCAAATTAAAAGGCTTTAATCGCACCCGTTTACAATACTTACAAGGCTTGTTTACGGTACTCACGGAGCTTGTTCACAACACTTAGAGATGACTTACATGACCTGCATCGCTTCCTTACAGAACATAAGGCACAGGGCTTACAAATTCCAACATGATCCGACATGAATGATCCCCACGTAAAATGATCCTCAAAGCTTGTTCTGCTCCACACGGCACCGATGTAAACAATGATGCATCATAATGATGCATCATTGCAATGATGCAAACAATGATGCACACACAGCATCATACTCCCCTCACGGTTCGACAGTTCTGATTACCAAAGACTGTGTTTTGTTAAAATATGGGTGAATTAAAGGCATGGGCTGAGGAATGGTTTAAAAGGACCCTGTAAACATGACACTTATTCGTAACTAGATATATGTGGCTTACTTATTGCACGCTAACCGAATTGCATGAAACAATATTTTCTCACGATCCAGAATGAGCAGCATATACCAAACATCATACGAGAAATGTCTAAACTTCTCGAAAGCTTGTCAGCGCGTTGATTCCTAGTAATAACGCCTGATATGTCCCTTCCGACCATGCCATGTCTGCCGACGATGCATCCCAGTTGCTTCAAGACATTAATCGATGTTTACAAGCCTGTTCTAACCTCATCCTCGCATTTGCAGGGATGTTTGCAAGATTTCGCCAATAAACTGGGTGGCAATCCTGTAGTACCCATTAATTTCAATGCTACGTGAATAGATGTTGTGCATTTTGCATCTCAAGTCGTAACACAGATCAATATTACGATTTGCTTTCAAAAATAATTCCTACTAAAGCACTTTTTCTAGCCCAATTATCCGTGCCATGTTTGTCGTTGTCAACGCCTTAACATTCATATGTAACGCCTTGTGAAATAACAATTGATGTGTAAATAACTAAATATTATACGTAACGTTGATCTTAAATTTATAACTCAGCACTGCTTGTTCATTTATCTTCGTACTGCAGCACTCTGATGAAGTGATATGTAAAAACAAGGTAATATGAGCAGAGCAGGCGCGCTGGGCCGAGCCGGGCCGGGGCAGTCGACTGTAGACGGTGGGGCGAGGTGGTACAATATGGCCTATTGAATAATGCTGCGTTTTCTTAGTTATGCGTTAAACTCAAAGTATCACGCTCTATGTCAAGATCCTGCGTTTAGTTGAATTTGACATCTTGGTCTGAAGTCAAAATGAGCTGATACAAA
>NW_023596461.1:40403078-40434264 GCF_011947565.3 Pollicipes pollicipes
AAACGGGAGCATCTGTCAAGATTTCACACCTTGTATTTCTTTCCTTTGACGCTCGGTTTCGTGCTCGAGGCTGTGCTTTCGGGTAGGGCTTGATTGTCTCCGGTGTAATGACAATGCCGGAGGTCCCTGGCCGATCACCGATCGATAGCTGGTTGCTGTCAACGTGCCGACATGCATCCTGTTCTATAGAGCCCGCTGCTCCGCTGGGCGCCAGCTGACTGGAGCCTGTCGGTGCTCCGCTGGGCGCCAGCTGACTGGAGCCTGTCGGTGCCCGCTGGGCGCCAGCTGACTGGAGCCTGTCGGTGCTCCGCTGGGCGCCAGCTGACTGGAGCCTGTCGGTGCTCCGCTGGGCGCCAGCTGACTGGAGCCTGTCGGTGCTCCGCTGGGCGCCAGCTGACTGGAGCCTGTCGCTGCTCCGCTGGGCGCCAGCTGACTGGAGCCTGTCGGTGCTCCGCTGGGCGCCAGCTGACTGGAGCCTGTCGGTGCTCCGCTGGGCGCCAGCTGACTGGAGCCTGTCGGTGCTCCGCTGGGCGCCAGCTGACTGGAGCCTGTCGGTGCTCCGCTGGGCGCCAGCTGACTGGAGCCTGTCGCTGCTCCGCTGGGCGCCAGCTGACTGGAGCCTGTCGGTGCTCCGCTGGGCGCAAGCTGACCTTATTCTGGAAAGGATCAGTTAACGACTATGGCAAATCGATCGGTGAAGGCTCAATACTGGTCGGTCCGGTGGGCTCGGAGCATGGGATTTCTGCAGCCAATTTTGGTGGCTTAAGGCGTTTTTGATGATGCTTGACCCGACCCGAGGTCAGTTTGTTCTGGAAAGGATAGAGTATCATCCATGACAAATTGATTGATGAAGGTTTCATACCGATCGGTGTTTCATGTTGATGGACCCCAAAGGTTCGAATCACGGAGTTGTCTGCAGCCAGTTTTGGTGGTTTTGGGCGTTTTTTGTGGTGATTTTTGACGTGACCCATGGTCAGCTGACAGGAGCTCTCGAAACATGACTCGAAACATGGTAGAATATTGGCAATAGATTGGTGGAGTTTTCATGCTGATCGGAACCATAGGATCGGAAAATGGAGCTGTCTGCAGCCCTGTTTTTCGGTTTTGGATATTTTGTGACCTTTCATCTGACCCAAGACCATCATATTCCAGACGAAATGAGTTATCGACCATGCGGCATCAAATGGCGACGGTTTAATCTCGATGGGTGCCATAGGCTCGGAGCATGGGTTAACAACTGATTTAAGTCAGCCGTTTAGTCCCTCTCGAGGTGCAGGCTAGTTATCGCGCACTTCCCACTTCCGGTGCGTTCCCCGGCGGGCGGCGGAATGGCACTGGGATCGGTGTCCAGCCTACCAACCTCGCCGCCCGGACCTCAACCACCATAAGGGTTCGGGAAAGGGCGCGTGCCGGCCAACCCGCCAAAAGGATGGGGGTGACAAGCACCAATACGCCGCCAACACATCTCGGCGCCAGGCGACTGGCTTTCCACGGTCTGAGAACATGCGTTGACAAAAATCGATCCCTAGGTCACCAATCAGCCATTCACTAGAGGCCAACAGTTTGCCGCTCCTGGCAAGTCTTTGTGAGATTTGCTCTAGGTCTACACTGCTTTGTCCAGGTCGGGGAAGGCCGTGAGGTGTGTAAGTGCCTCACGCCTGTTGGAGCTTTCATCGTTGCCAACTTTGCTGCTGTGCTTATCCCTGGCCCTCCCCATGCAAGTGTATGGCTAGCTGCCGTGCAACCTCGAAATCCAGCGAAAGACCTCAAGGAAAGCATCTTAAGTCTGAAGTGAGGCTGGGAAACCAGGGGATGGGTGTGGATTTCCACCCAATTTTTAGGATTTCAAGACAATGCTGACCGATGCTGACAAATTCTAGCCGCGTTCAAGATCGTGTTGAGAAACGAAGGACTACCTCGCCCGGCCGGGCTTTTCACAACAAAGCATCGACAGGCTATGATCTGTTTTACAAGGACACAGATGCTGAGCAAATACTAACGCGGCAGACATCGGCGGCCATTTCTGCAAGTGATGATTGACATGAACATAGTATTACCATATAAATTTAATAGAGTACATCGAGCACATCGAGATAGGCGCCATATCATGTAACGATAACGATAACTTGGACACTCTATGAACGCCGGTGCGGCCAGCGCCATCACCACCAGTGCGCCCCGTCGCCACTCAACGACCATAGAGTGAGGTCGTCTGCCGCTGCTGGCCTGACCTGTACACTGATCAGTTCGGTACTTGGTCGGCAAGGCCTTTGGTATGTCCATGAGAAAGTCACGTCTTGGCAGGGGCTGGATGGATAGCCAGATCAACCCCGGCACTCGGTCAGCAGTTGAGCACTTCTGGGAGAGCAGCACCACGCCGGCCCGGCCTGCGCATCTGTGTGCCGAGATCTATGGCATGCTCGGGCCGGCGGCGTCGGTGGCGATCTGATCCGCCGCGCGCGCCCCCAGGTCGCCGTCGGTTCTCGGACCTAATTTGACACGATGCGTATGTCTGGGGCGCCGGATACCCACAGCGTCCATGTGCCGAGGTCTACGGGCGAGAAGTGGCCCCATCACATCGTGTGGCCAGTGAATGTAACAATGTTCTGCAGACTAAGCCTGCAAGGCAGTCATATGGCATCCCTCATATGGCATCCTTGGTGTCGCAAAAGTGTGCCTCTTCGTCACTCGACTGGCACGGTGGTGAGGTTAAAACCGGTACTTCGCATCATACTGGTGAGGTAGTCCTCCATGGTACCGAAGCCCACCGGTACCACCACGTCGCCGCCGGCCAAAAAGGCAGCGAAGAAGCCGTACGTGCCGTGCGTCATGACCGTGTGGTTGCACTGGGCGAGCAGCGCCATGTCGCGGCCAGCCGCGCCGGCGCCCGTCGAGCCGGCCAACACCACGTCGGCAGCTGCCAGATGACGGCCGCACCAGGCCAGGTCGTCGCTCGACACGACGAACACGGGCCGGTGGTAGCGTTGCCGACACAGCTCGAGCGCACGACGGAGGTACACATCGCCCACTAGGCTGCCGTTGTACATGGACCGCACCTGCTGGGCGTAGTCGGTGCGGCGCACGTGCACGGCCACGTAGGTGCACGGGTCGGCCGGCGTGCCGCGGCAGACGGCAGCGGTGGCGGTCCGCAGCCGGCGCTGCGCGCTTTCCTCCACCTCGGGCCGCCAGCGCAGCTGCTGCAGCAGCTCGCGCCGGTACGGGTGGAATTCGGTCAACGAGCACGGGTGGTCGAGCAGGAGGAGGGGCCCGTCCGACAGTCCCGTGCCGCTCTCGCCGTAGTGGAAGTAGCTGATGCTCAAGAAGTTCTCCTGCTGGCGGGCGCAGGCCTCTGGCAACACCGGCAGCTGCAGCCACTGAACAGGGCCGACAACTCGCTGTGCATCTCCGGCAGCGTCCAGGCGGGCCGGGCGCTTACTTCGCGGCGCTGCAGCGCCCAGAACGACGAGTACTGACACAGCTTGTTGCCCAGACGACCGGTCGGGTCCATTGTGACAAAGCGGCCACGCAAGGACAGCCTGGCCACGGCTCGGCGGGTCGGTAGGAGTCGCCCTGCCAGACGGGCGGGCAGCTTCAGCGGTGAGTGCGGGGTGGCTGTTCAGCGACACCAGCCACCAGCATCGTCAGCAGTCCCACCACTGCGCCCAGCGCCAGCCGACGCACACTGGCCGCATCGTGGGGGGCAGCAAGCCTCGCGGTTCCTGCCGCGGCGTCCCCACCACCAATGCCCGCGGCGCCCGCGCGCTCTGTCCTCATAGTGCACACTCGCGCATGCGCAGGGCTGCCAAAACTCAAAACTTATCTATGTCACCTGAACGTGATGCCGCCAGTCCCCTGCTGCGCCTGTGATATAAGATATTTAGGCCAGTTTATCGGCAAGATTTCGCACGCTGCCAAGAGATTTATGAGATCGTTTATGCGTAACGTCTCTTACGAAATTTGTTACCGCTTAATCCGTCGGGCTAAATGCAAGCAGAGAGGGGGGTCGACTCCACGCTTTTATGGAATGTTAGGAACGCAGGGTCGGTGGCTCGATCACGGCGTCCAGTTCAGTCCGAGCAGTGGAGGCAGGAATGGTGGCAACGTGATCTTAATGTTTGTGAAAGAAAAAGAAAGAAGGAGAGAAAGGAGAAGAGAAGAGGAGAAGGAAAGAAAAGAAAGAGAGAAAATAAGAGAAAGGAGAGAAAATGAAGCGAGAGAGAGAGAGAGAAGAGAAGAGAAGAGAGCACGAGAGAGCAGAGAGAGAGAGAGAGAGAGAGAGAGAGAGAAGAGAGAAGAGAGAGAGAGAGAGAGAGAGCGAGAGAGAGAGATGAGGAGATAGAGATTAAGAGAGAGAGAGAGAGAGAGAAGAGAGAGAGATAGAAGAGAGGAGAGAGATAGAGAGACGAGAGAGAGAGAGAGAGAGATAGGAGAGATGGAGATGAGAGGAGGAGAGAGAGAGAGAGAGATAAAGAGGGACATGTATATATAAAGGGAGTCGTGCTTAAACGAGCTTTAAGCCTTATCCCTTTAATTGTAATGCGGCTTGATCCTCGAAAGAACTTCCAGTCAATGAACTCCGTCCGTAGGTAGTTGCGACCGGTTGCGACCAACCTTGGTCGCATATGCATAGTGCGGTTTTGAATATTCAAATGGCTCTTCATCTGAATCTTACAGCATACATTCGTTTTGATGGGTCTGTCAACGATAAGCAAACATTCTGTAAAAAAATACTTTACCGCATTGTTCAGGAGAGTTCAGGTTGATGCCCGTGGAGTCAAAACTAAAACGCGGATATTGAAAAGCAAGTTATTCTGGGTCCGCGATTCAATCGAGAACCATAATTTGACAGAGATGATCGTTCATTTCGGTAAATAAATATTTCAAGTCGCAAAATTGCGTTGACCGGGTAACTAAAACATGCATAACACTGTCAGATGCTGCCAACACCATTGTATGATGATCGCTTGTTTAAACAAATGTCTTTTACAGCGGCTCTCCTCCTGCCTGCGGCAATAGGCTTACTTTGGCAAACTCATCTGCCCCATAGCACGCTCCTGTCCCGGACGTTTCCTTCCCCTGCCGGTGGCCCTCAAGCTGATTTGCGCGAAGTTGTCACCTTCTGGTGAGGCTTGCCATACACATTAGACAGACCGGACGGCCTTGAAGTTTTCAGCACATATTTTAAACGTTAGCTGTGTCTTGCACATTGCAGTTCTTTCAGCGTAAAGTTTTGTTAAAGTGTTGCATTTCGGACTCTTGGTTGATTTTAACTTCAGACTTGGCGTGCTAGGGCCGTCGCGCCCCTGCATCACTCTTGATCCACCTCTGGCTAAGGCAGTACCGACCAAATGGACGTACCCTCTTTACTGAAGCAAAATGTTCCATGCGCCAGACGACCGGAAATGGCAGCTGCTCAGATGAGTACTGTTCAAAAAGGCGCAATGTCTGTTTTGGAGTACCCTTCTCATCAGGATGCTTGCATAGTGTTTTTTTTTACCCGGCTGGTTACGTAAAAACAAACTTGCGCTCCAGTCTACCAAGCTGCAGTGTATCGCCATCTTTTGGTGGGATTATCGGCTGAAGAGAGGATGCTACTGTCGCGCCATGGCGTAGCGTCGTTCGACGCAGCTGTCGAGAGCGCGAGAAGAACTCGCCCCCGCTCGTTGGGAAGTGAGCGGCACTGTTCTCCGCACGTGCACCGGTCGGAGAGCGCGAGAAGAGCTCGCCCCCGCTCGTTGGGAAGTGAGCGGCACTGTTCTCCGCACGTGCACCGGTCGGAGAGCGGAGAAGTGCAATGCGGAGCGCAACAGACCTTTACGTCATCGCCTGAGTCGTCTCGACGCGGTCACGGGCTTGCCGAGCCGAAGGGCTGCTGGCGCCGCGAGCGGTACGGTTCGCGGTCGCTTGACCGCGAGGTGAGCGGGTGCTAGCCGTGGCTCTGGGCGGTCGCAGGAGCGGTCGGCTGCCACCTAGCGGAAGCCCCGCCAACCAGCATCTTCACGCCGCTCGCCAGATTGTGGCGCGTCGTGCTGATCCGCCGCGTGGGCGGCAGCGCGCGACGCGTGATGACGGCGGCTTGTCTTCAGATGGTTACGGCAGACGGCTGCCTACACCCACTGAAGAACGCCAATGGGAGCCTCAGTACTGGTCCTGGTGGGGCTTCGGGCGCTTGAAAAGGCATTGCCCAAACGCGCAGTCGGGCAGGTTGATAAGGGAGTGGTAAGGCCCCTACGAAACACGTTAACCACACAGACGGCTCTCGTCAACCCATTCGGTGGCCATATACCCGTCTGGCAAGAACTCAGCAAGTGGTTTCCTCCTTTTGCGACCCTCTGACAAGGAGTCCTTTTTTCGCACCGTCGTTCTCGCCGCTTTTTTGTTCGCGCTAGCTCCAAACGCACCTTTTCGCTTAATTTGTGTTGTTCTCTTCTCGCTCCCCCCAATATGGGTAAGCAAAGCAAGCGTAAGGACGACACTGACACGGACTCGAACTCGGCCTCTGACATCGCCAATTCCCTGGGTAAAGAAGATGGAAGTGCCGCCAGCCCCGCTTAGCCCACCACTTCGGCTGATAACCTCCGCGCACGCTAGTTCCATTCCATTGGTTCATGCACTTCCGTCGCGGTGTCTGGACAGCACCCGTCTCCACCCAACGTCCCTGGTTCCGACCCTCACTCATCTTTGACCACCCCGGTGCCTGCTCGCTCTGATGCTGACCCTCGCTCGACAGTGACCAGTGTTCGCCCGCCCTCTGATCCAATTCTGGATCCTCTCGGCTCCTACGTTGTTGTTCAGTCTTGGGATGAGAACGTGTCATTCCGGAAGATCAACGTTTTCTTGCCATCAAAACAAATCAAGGCTATCTGCGGTTCATGCGAACTCAAAATTGAAGCACCGGCAAACGGATCACTCATCATTAAAACATCCACTCGCGCACAAACCAAGGCCCTACTTAAAACAAATGAATTTTGTGGCAAACAAGTAAAAGTCCCCCTGCACCATGCCAGAAACACCAGTAAAGGCACCATCTTCGCGCCTGAGCTCCCTTTCATCACGGAGGACGAGATCCTGGCGGAGCTCAGAGACGAGCAAGTTTGCCATGACCGCCGGCTGACGACTTTCAGAGATGGTCAGCGTCGCCACACCAGCCTGCTCGTCATCACTTTTGCTACCACCCGACTTCCAGACACGCTCACCGCTGGTTACCTTCGTTATAAAGTAAGAGCACTTATTCCGAATCCAATCAGGTGTTTCAAATGCCAGCGGTTCGGACGCGGCAGCAAGTACTGCAAACAGAGTGTCAGATGCCTGAAGTGCGGCGAGACTCCTCACGAGAGGTCTGCCTGCACATCACCCAGAAATGTCTGAGCTGTGGAAGTGCTCATCTCGCCGCCAACGCTCCTCAGTGTCCCACATGGAAAAAGAAGAATAAATTTGTTCTGAAAAGACATAGACAGGTGTGTCGTAAACCGACGCATGGCGCATTATTAAATCCAAAATGTCGTCCCAGTCTAGCAAAACATATGCACAAGTAGCAAAAGCCACGATGGCCACATGTGGAACACAGATAGACTCCATTACCCATCCGCCTCCCCTGAAGCTTCTACCCCCCGCCCCCTCGGTCTCAGCTGAATCGACTACACAGACCCAGACGACAAATGCCGTTGAGTCGTCCCTGGCTGGGCACTCGGATGCCCAGACGCCCGTTCACTCCCTTCCCAAGGCTGGCCGGTGGTCCAGCCCGCCGGCTGTGCGCGATACACTGTGCGGCTCAAGCCGTTCGGCGTTCCAGCCCTCCGGCTATGAACAGTCGGCAGCCCGGTCCCTCTGGCCGCCCACAAGAACCGTCACCTCCCCCTCCCCCCCCCCCCCCCACCCCCCCCCACCCACCCCCACCACAATACCTGTCGAAACACGCCCAAACGAAGACCGTCGGTCCGGTCTATCAGTGAGGGTAGCGATGGAACGGCCTCGGTCTGTCTCGCTCGGGCGATTCCCATCAACCGGTGGGGATGGGTCACTTCACCATTAAACGTCCTTCATCTTACAGTGCAATAGATGCGATCCGATTTCAGAATGATCTGAAATAAAAGCACTTATTGCCGTATCAGCTCCAATCATCATTACCGTACAGGAAACATGGTATCGTCCCACCGACACATATAACTTTAAAATGCCAAATTACTCTTTGCATCGCTGTGACACCGCGGACGGTGAGCGTCGCCAAGGTGGCGCGGCGCTGTACACTAGTCAAGAATTAACACACACGCCACTCACTCTTAACACACCTCTTTCAGGCTGTTGCATGTTCAGTGTAGCTGCATGGCCGTACCATCGATATGTGCTCAGTATACATTACACCAAATTATAGCAAACGTAGCTCTTACGGCAACTTGACCAACTCGTTGCTCCATTTCAAAACCCTTTTCTCATCCTCGGCGATCTCAACGCTCACAGTCCTACTTCGAGTGACGGCACCCAAGCCTTGATCGCCGAGGACATTTGGTAGAAGATTTTATTGATACACACAAGTTAGTCCTGCTAAACAAAGGCAATATTACTCATCACCACCTACCCACTGGAGCGGAAACAGCCACTGACTTGCCATTGTGTTCTCCCTCAATAGGAGCTTTCTTTGATTGGACTATTGAGAGAGATGTCCACACCAGCGACCATTTTCCAATTAAATTTATACCACTTTTGATATTGCTGCTGGCACAGTTCCTCGATGTACACTCCGTCGGAATCTGTGAAAGGCAGACTTGACCAAAATTTCAGGAACTTTGTATTACCATGTTTCATCGCTATGATTCACCAGAGCAGGGAGTTGATCTCATCGCACATACTCTTCATTCTGCAGCAATCGTGACAATTTCATTGACTTAATCTCCACCACGACGTTTCCCTGTGCCGTGGTGGACAGATTACGTTAAGAATGCCATTTCCAGACATAAACGTGCTTTTCGAAGTTATCAACGCAATCACGATAATCAACGTTTGCTCGCCCGCAACTCTGAACGCACTTGAGCCAGGAGAATCATAAGAGCCGCCGGACGTTGTTCCTGGATAAACTTCCTACAACAACTTACATCATCTACTCTGTTAAGCAAAATTTGGGGATTAGTTCGTACACTTTCTGGTAAGCGGCCGTCTATTTCTCATCTAGCTCTCCGAATCAACAATGCTCTAGTTACATCATCACCACAGGTCATGAAGGCTCTTGCCCAAAATCTAGCACATTGTAGTCCTTCTGACAATCACAAAGCAGGGTTCATAGAACGAGCGGGACCCCGATTTCATTTACATCCCTATTGCTTTCCTCCGACAATACAGAGGACTACAATGTACCATTTTCTTCCTCAGAGCTCTGCGATGCGATTAAACCTACCGGTAACACTTCAGTAGGTCGGGATGAACTACATTACACTTTCTTCCGTCACTTACCTGACAGCATGCCTCAATTTATATTGAAAGTTGTCAATGATTTGTGGCCCTCTCATGTTTTTTTCCGGAAGCATGGAAAGGAACAATAATAATTCCGATATCAAAATCAAGCAAGGACTCACACGACCCAGCCAGCTACTGTCCAATTGCGCTCACCAGCTGTTCGGGAAATCCTATGGAACGCGCGGTTGGCAAACGCCTTGCCTGGATAAAAGATAACCAAAAACGTCAAGTCCCTGCTGTGTTTCTGGATATTGCTCGCGCCTGTGATATGGTACATGAACCAGCTTTAATTTATAAACTCAAAAAGCTAGGATTTAAGGGGCATTTGGCACACAATGTTGTTGGATTTCTCTCAGGAAGGCGGCCGTTCCGTGTAAGATGCCGATCGGCGGTCTCTAATGTTCACGTTCAAGAGAACGGTCTCCCACAAGGTAGCTGTATATATCCGATGCTCTTTAACCTAATGATAGATTATTTACTTGATAATCTCCCTTCAGGCACATCCTCGTCAATTTTTGCGGATGACACCGCGATTTCGTGCTCAGATGAAGAACATGATCACTCATTGTCACACCTCCAAAACGCCCTTCACAAGTTACAGCAATGGTCAAAACGTTATGGTCGCTATTTTTCTGCTAAAAATCAGCCGTCATGGTTTTCAGTAAAGGCGATGAGATACTCCGACATATTCTCTCCAACTCGACGGGCACAATCTTCATTTTGTTTCATCCTTCAAATTTCTAGGCATCGTTCTCGACCCGAGGTTGTCCATATCCAAGCACGTTGAACATGTCCACACCTAACGCGTCACACGTTTTAATTTGTTTAGGTGCATCTCGGGATCAAGTTACGGTGCTGATCGGCATATATTAGTGGTGCTATATATATATATATATATATATATATATATATATATATATATTTGGTTCTTTGTATCCTTGAATATGGATCAGTGGTAGCACGGAAGGCGGTCTGAAGTCCCTAAATGTTACACAAAATATGTGCTTGTGGCTTGCACAAGGAGCACTGTGCACATCCCCAATTTCGGCACTTCAAGTAGATGTCTTCATTATGCCTTTGGCCCTCCGACGCATTCAGCACACTGCAAGGCATGCCACAAAAATAAGACAAAATCCGAGTCACCCAACATTTGTTTCCACGCATATATTGCCACGAATTCACCATGCATACATAGGACCAGCAGAGTGTTGCTGGGGCTTTAGAATTGCGTCAAGTATCTCTGTTTTTTTGCCATGGTTTAAGTTACGTCCTTCCGCGAGCCTCCGTGTCACCTGACTTAGTAGTAGGCCCCTGGCAGCTGGCACCTCGCAAAGTTGTGTTTCGTTTTACTGATTATAAACGCACCGTCACAACAGCTTATATACAACAAAAATGCAATCGCATGATCGCAAAGTATTCACAATGTCGCTTCATATATACTGATGGCTCCATGGCTGAAAACCACACCGGATGCGCGATGTCCTGTAACGGCCACTACTCACAAAAATGTGGGTTACCCGATGGAACATCCGTATATCTTGCAGAACTGTTTGCCTTATTATTTTCTTTGCAACATATCGAACGACAAATCGTAGGACCAGGCCCATAGTAACTTGCACGGTTTCCAGAGCGACCATTTTGTCACTTATTAACCCTGACCTCTCTCCCCACCTCGTTGTTCGTATTATAAATATTGATAATTCTTTACGCGCACAAGACATAGACATTAAATTGGTGTGGGTGCCAGGCCATCGGCGTATCACAGGAAGTGAGAGGGCAGACCGATTGGCTAGGGAAGCATTGGCGTCCCCTGACGTAACAACAGTCCCTGTTGACCATAATTCAATAAAAGCGGTCATTCACAATTTAGTAAAACAAGTTTGGCAACCACAATGGACGGAAACCACCAGGACGCAGCTTCACGGCATAAAACCGGAAATTGCACCTTGGCCATCGGTGAACCGTCCAGACCGTTGGGAAGAAGTATTAACACGTCTTCGAATCGGACACACAAAGATTACACGTAGCTATTCATATTTAAGACACCCTCGTCCCCTATGTCATCAGTGTGATCGTCCCCTTTCGGTTAGACATATTTTGCTTGAATGTGACAAATTTCAGCATCAGCGGAAGACACTGGAAGCATACTGTCGTCAGCTCAACGTTGCATTATCGTTAGAACCCCGCCTAGGTAATGGCCATCCACATCTTCTTGACTTTTTTCCATTTTCTTAGACGTAATGAAATGCTTCAATGGGTAGGGTCTTTTTTCTTTCTTCAAAACACAGATTCGAGTTTGAGTTGAAATATACCTTTTAAAGGCGTGGAATGGTCCGAACAGGCCGAAACGCCTCAAACCAATTAAACTAAATTAAACAAAGCGTGTTAACCATCCGTCCCTCTTATCCTCTATCTCGATTCATCCTGCATCCTCGCGACACCCCGCTTGTCCGGGGCAGGCAGCATGCGTCAGCCACGAGTGGGCCGAGAGCCCTGTGGGAAGTGCACATGCGCGGGTTACCCAGCGCGTACCCAGGTTACCCAGGTAACCCAGCGCACATGCGCGGGTTAAAATCATCATTTCCGGTCGAAGGGCTCTAATAAAAAAAACTGGATACTAACAATCATTCGTCGCTCTTATCCTCTATCTATCAACACTGGGCATCTGTTTCCTCAACATAGAGGCTGTATAGGTGAAAGGAGGGGCAGCTGTAGCCGAGTTTATGGTGTTACACAACTGTCGCACGATGTAGTTTTCGAATGGAATTTCCTTTCGAACAACAATGTTGTGTTGAATTGGTCTGTAAATACTAGTGTTAAGTTAAAGCTGCGACTAAAGAGGGCTGTATCTGTCCCTCCGCAGTCTGCTGTGTGTTTGGCGGTCAATGTTGACCAGTCTTTGTCTCGTGGGAGCGGGTATTTGTTCGTGGGACAACGCTCAAGCAACGTTGAAGTATGCGATTCACTGGTAACACCGTTTACGTCAACAGAGACCATAATGTACACTCGCAGCCGATCTGATCGCCTCTTCACCATGCATAGGCGGAGGGTCATTGGCTATGCGAAGCGGATAGGATTGGCCGTGTTGAGACGCGTCAGCCCAAGCCTGCTGAGGGGGCCGCCGGTTACGCCACAGCTAGAAGGAGAAGTAGACACGGTATGCGGTATGCGAACTCACTTAGGTCAAAGTTTGAGGTTTTTAGGTTACGATCTATGGGTAAAATAAGGCCAAACAAGCTCAAACTTCAGGCTGATCTCCAAAGTGCTCCCAGAGCCTGATTACCTGTTCTAAGTAAAATGTCACAAGTTTAACTAAGGTCAGTGACTTTGTTTACCTTTTGAAGGTCATAGCGACCAAAATAATGCAACGCTGCTTTGAGTTTTGCATTTGAAAAAGCGACAAAGTTTATCCTTGGCACTACGTTCCTAAAAGAAATGTTAACTTGGGTCATTTTAGGTCAGTGACCTACTGTTGCCTTTAAGAATTCCATGGAAGATGCATAATCCGGTCCCTATTATGACTAAATTCGAAATGAGCACTAGAAATTACCCGTACAGCAAGCTCTAGAGTAATAAAGCAGGTTGTTTCTGACCTTAGTCTGATAATCATACCTGACCCTAGGTCAATAAAATGCATTTATTTAATTGTTGTGTTGCCTAAGAAGACATCTCAAGGACGCGAAACGGTCGCCTTGAAATGGAACCTCCGAAAACCTTTCAAAATAAATTGATATCATTCAGAGATAAGGCTGGAGCGTGCGTCTCACCTTTATACTTTTGAGATTTTCCTCAGAACAGAGAAACGGTAAGAGAATCTGCCTTTACTTTTCAAGTTTCACCACTAGATTCCAGTACCGTTTCGTGGTGCTGCGAATGCAACTCGGTTCCTCTCACCAATACCAAAAGCTCTCAGGCGTTACATACGCCCGGGATGCCTTCTAAACGTACCAATTACGATTTTAAAGCGTTTAAAGTACTTCTTTCAGAAGCGTCACCATTTGCGTCCGCCCACTGACCGCCGCGTAATGCCAGCTGCGAGGCCACCGCCGCGCGGTCTACGGAGACCGCGTTGCCGAATGTCGGGCTTTCGCTTCAAGACTTGCGAGCGCACATGAGCAAAACCACATTACATAACTTGTCTCACTTACTGAGTCTGAGTGAAAACTGAACACTCCCAGAAGAGCAGGGGTTGGCTATTTTAATGCAAACGTGTGACTCCACATCAGCATGCCATCTGTTCTCACGAGGTCCTAAATAATTGCGTACAACCTGGACGAAGTCCGGCTAACCTTTTGAGCTCTAATGGTTTAAAAAAGTCAATTTAACCATTGTAAAACGAATAGCGCCGGAAGATTGCTCCAAGTACTCATCTCACCCCGCTCCTTTTAGTTTGTTGGCTTCAAAATGCTAACATAATTGCATTGTCTGATAGCTTCTGGTCCGTGTTCCAGTTAAAGAAGCTCAAAGGCAAAGTAGATTGTTTAAGCTGAATGTTTCACATTTGAGGATATTGAAGCAAACATTAGTTATGATGAAACAAGCTCACTGATGACGATTGGTATGTTTTTTTAGTGAATCAGACTGCTCTAGACAGCGCAATTCACTGTCTACTAAACATGCTCATGTAGTCATGGTTTGATTACGTCGCCGCGCCTTGCACAAAATCGATTGAGAGCCCATTGTCGGCCGTTATATCTGACAATCGCGCGCACGAACGCCGAATAAACGCCTCGACAATGATATTTTGCTTGGCCTTAATCGCATCTAGCTTATGGAATGTCAGAAATTAAATGACGTTTTGGCGTTATGAATGTCAAAGTGACTTTGAAATAAGCTCCCCGATATACCTTTTCCCCATTTCCGCGGGCTTGTAGCTCAGAAACTAGAGGGACTTACGCCTTAAGAAGGGCAGAAATGTGAACAGCACCGAAAGGTCCTCGATATGGTCATTTCAGTTCCAAGCCCCATTTAAGTGTGAAACATTCCCTTTAAATGCATTTGCGAATGATGATTCGATCTGCGAGTGTCGCGGCGTTTGGCCTGCTCGTGTGTACGGGCCTGGCTAAAAATATCATGTGGATAAGTCCGGGATCTACAAGGTGACGATTTTTCTTGGCGTCCTAGCCTTAGGAGCAGCAGTTGGAGCCCCAACAATAGCGTGGGGCCTCCGTGAAAATGCAAAGAAATCAAAGGCAACGTGGAAGGCTCTTAAGCGAACGCATTAGTCATGCAAGTGGACATGCAGAGCACCGGCAGCAGCGTAAAGCCTCTGGACAGCGTGATGAACCCGGCTAGGGCCCGGCCGAGAGTCTGTGACAATCGCGCCCGGCCGGGGAAGAAAATGACATTGTAAAGGTTTCATCAAATCATGAAGAATGTACACCAAAGTTTTGACCTTAGGTCAAATGTGAGGTCACTACAGGTCACGAGAGGTAGGAAACAATTGTTCTGGTACATGGAGTTAAAGCCTACGTTGACACGCCAAGACGGGTATTGAGGGCACAGGAATGAACATTAAAACGGTTGGGAGTTCATTCCGACCATTTCTGTTTCCCACAAGGCTCAGGTCAGATCATGTTTGTTTTGCTTTTGACGCTTTTTGCTTGCTTTTTGACGATTCTTTTACGATTTAGAAACGATGCTTTCTCACAATGTATTTCTGACTAAGCTCATTTTATCGGGTGCAGCTGTGAGGCAAAAGTATTCCAGGTAAAAACACCGTCTGAGGCTGACTTAGAAGTCATCTAAGGTCGCCCTACGTCAGCTTCACAGGCCACACAACTGAAAAATTAAGTACTACCTGGGTCTACGTGGCCTGTAAAGCGCTTTTCTCTGGTCAGAAATAGCGTTTTGTACATATGCAAGTATTCAAGATCGCATAGCTGTCGTCTACATTATACAGAATTCCTTCATCGCTTGGCAATGTGTTTACAACAGCTGACATCAGGCACGTCGGTACATCAAATTATGCGTCATCAACTTCACGAACACGATAAGGAGGTGGTTACGCGCGTCGCACTCGTTAATCTAGCCTCTCCACTACTGACGACAGATCATTAACCTCGGATGACCTGAAGCTACCTTACATGTTCTCACGTGGCCTTCCGTGACCTCATTGTGCATTATAATGACATCACAGCATATTCTGAGAGGAGTTTCGAATTTTGCATCCAAAATTACCTTACAAAACTGCCTGTGTTAAGCTCAGCACGTGCTTTGCAGAGAGCACCCAAATAGATTGATCATGACCTGGGCCAAGGTCATGTGCCCTGCCGTCTTATGATGGTTGTGAATATGAGCCAGTTCTCTTTTCCTCATATCCTCAAAACTACATAAAAATTACGTACAAATGTGAATTATGTACGAATAAAGCAAGATTAGCCTAACTTCGGGTCACTGAACTCCCCTATTTCAAAAAATCTCAAGTGAATAAACTGTAGGTACGGCCATGTTCCATTACTGTAGCAAGTTTGAACGCTGGCAAATAACCCACAGCAAAATTATTTGCGGTCAACGTTTTTTTAGAGTTGGTCACTTTGACCTGGCCTAGGTCACTAATCTCGTTAGAGCAATACCTCAAATTTGCAGAAAGGATGCCAAAGTGATGATGAATAGGTTACGAAAACTTCGTGTTGCTGCGAGCTTTCATTTTTTAACCTGTGCTCGAAAAACCGTGGGGAAGTCAACTTCCCCTGGTCGAGGGTGCATTAACATGTCCCCTGTCACCACCCTCTCAATCAGGGTTTTTTTTTTTATTTCTTCTGCTCGCGGGCCCTTCACTTTTGCTCTTAACTGTTCTTGGTCAGCTGCAGGCCCAAAAGAAACTTAATTTTGTTTTGTTTCGTGTTCAAGATCGCGCTGTTTATCCAGCTATGAGCTCCTTCGGAGTACTTGAGCCCTTCGGGACCCAAAATGGGGGTGGGGGGGGGGGCGGGGGCTCTGTGGTCCCCTTCTGGATTCGCCGCTGAGTACTGCTCATATCCCACATCACAACATGGCACGTGTTGACGTCGATAATAAATATTTAAATATCTCAAACAGCCTTTTTATTGACTGGAAAAGATTGGAGGAAATCCGGAGACAAAAAAAACGGCGCAGGTAAGATTGGCAAGATTTCAGTGTCCACCTTTCCCCTCCCCACGCTTTGAAGTCGTACTTGCATCCCTAACCCTGTCTTCTTCTCAGGGGCGGATCCAGAGGGGGGGGGGAGTGGACATGGAGGGCTCCAAGGGGGCCCATAGCCGGGCGAACATGTTTTTTTTTTGTAACACAAAACGCAACAAAACTGGGAATCTCTGCACTTCCAGGCGACCAAAAACAGTTGTGGGCGAAAGTGAAGGGCCTATGAGAAATCAAACAAATTATTCGAGTATTGGAGAAGTTGTGAACTGGAAATTTCAAGCCCCATTACACTGTCTACGGGGCCCCATGCTGTTTCTGGGGGTCTATATGCCCATTTTCAGGACCATTTCGATCGTTAAGGAACATTCCATGTCACACTTCATTTCTTTGCATTTGCTCGGAGGGCCCTGCACCGTTGTTGGGGCCCTTCATGTCAGCATGCCGGGACAGTCTTGTCAATCACGGGCCCTTTCACGGATTCTTTCCGTTCGCCAGAAAAGCTCTGTGAGCTAAAGCCGGAGTATTCTCGGTTGCTCAGGGGCCCTTTACGTGGGTATCGGGCACTTGCGGTATGCTCATTGGCCCTCTACATTGGTCTAGAGCGTTTCCAATTATCTGTCACTTGCTTGGGCCCTACACTCTTGTCGGGGGCCCATCTGATGGCCTGCTTGGGCACACTCAGACGTGCGGGGACCCTCCCTACTGGGTGTTGGGTACTTCTTTTCCGAATGGGGGCCCCACGCTCCTGTGGGGAAGCATATCTGATAACCTGCTTTGGCGCATTCGATTGTTCGGGTGCTCTCTGCATTGGGCCTTGGGCACGTGCTATTTGAATGGGGCCCTACGCACTTGTCGGGGGCCCCTCTGTTTGCCTCTTCGGCCACACTGGATTGCTCGAGGGCCCTGCACGTTGGTTCTTGATGTTTGAATTTAGGGCACTCTGCGCCTATCGGGTTCATCTGATAACCTGTTCGGGTACAGTCCATCTTTTGGGGGCCCTCCGCACCGGTTTTTGGGTGCTTCTTGCTTGGATGGTGGGCCTTATGCTCCTGCCGGGGCCCCTTCTGATAAGATGCTCGGCCCATTCGATCGCGGGGAACCTCTACATGTGGTTTTGGATACTTCCTATTTGAATAGAGGGCCCTCCGCTCTTTTCGGGGGCCCTATCTGCTAAACTGCTCTGGTGCAATCAATTATTCGGAGCCCTCTGCATCGTGTTGTGGGTACTTCATATTTGAACGGAATACCTTACGCTCTTGCCGGGACCCCCATCTGTTAACCTGCTCGGGCACACTCGAATATCCGGGGGCTCTCCACATCGTAACTTGGGTACTTCCTACCTGAATGGAGGGCCCTACGAGCTTGTCGGGGGCCCCATCTGCTTGCCTCCTCGGCTACACTGGATTGTTTCGGGGGCCCTGTGCATCGGGTCGTGACATTTGAATTTAAGGTCCTACACTCCTGTTATGGCCATCTGATAATCTACTTGGGTCCCCCTCAAATTTTGGGTGGGCCCTCCGCACTGGGTTGTGGGTACTTCTTATTGGAATAGAAGGCCTCACGCTCTTATTGGGCCCCTTCTGATAGCCTGCTCGGGCACATTCCATCGTTCGAGAGGCCATTTGCATAGGGTCTTGGGTTGCTTCCCGTTTGAATGGAGGGCCTTACACTTTTTGGGGAGCCCTATCTGTTAACCTGCTCTGGCATACCCGATCATTCGGAGGCTCTCTACGTTGGATCTTGAGTACTAACTATGTAAATGGAGGGCCGCACGCTCTTGACGAGGACCCTATAGTTGAACCTGCTCGGGCACATTCGATCGTTGGCAGCCCTACGTATTTTGTCGTAAGCATTTCTTATTGAAATGGATGGCCCTATGTCCTTGGCGGGCCCCATCTATTAAGCTGCACGGGCCAGTGACAGATGCAAAGGGGGAAGGGGGAAGCACGGGACAATGTCCCCATGGATCATGCCGAGAGGACCAAAAGGCCCCGAAGGGGCCCATAACCTGCCGAACAGCCGCAGTTTTCTCGTAACAAAATTGGACGCCTTTGGACGTACTGACTCCGTAGGTCGTAGGTCTGTAAGTCTAAGCACAATTGCTAGCAAAACTCAAGAGCTCATGAGCACACGAAGTTGATTCTTTCCTGATTAAAAAGGTGTTGCTTGGGGGAAAATTTTGGGCCCATTACGCTGTCCAGAGGCCTTACGCTGCTGCCCGGGCCCTATATGTCCACTCGTCGGTCAACCTGATCGCTAAGGAGCTTTCCATGTTGCCTTTGTTTTTTTTTGCATTCCCTCGTAGAGCCCAAGGCTGCTGTTGAGACGCTATCTGCTTCCATGCCTGGGCACTGTTGATTGATCGAGTTGTCCTCAATGGATTTTTCTCATTTGCCCGAAATGCTTTATACGCTTTTCCGGAGCCCCATTTGTCAAGACGCGCTCAATTGCTCAGGGACCACTCATATTAAGTCTCCGGCTCTTTCCACTTACTTGGAGGGACTTGTGTTGCTGCTGGGCCCTTACAAGGTAAGGCACCAGGGCACTTGATGCTCAGGGGTCCTCTACCTTGATCGCAGGATCTTTCCCTTTGATCTCATTTGCGGAGGACCCTTTACTCCTATCGAGGCTCTTTCTCTTAACGTGCTCGTACACTCTTGATCGCAGGGGGGGGGGGGGGGTATTAATTCATGATCTTGGATAACTTCCCTGTGCTCAGGGGGTCTTGTGCTCTGGGTGAGGCAACATATGTCAGCCTGCTAGTGCACACCGACTGTTTAGGCGCCCACCACATTGGACTTGTGTTCTTTTTGCTTGCCCTGAGGATCCTATATTTGTTGACAGGAGCCACTTTCTTGGTCTCTTGTGGAACCCATGATCGCTCAGGTTTCGTCCCAATCGCCCTTGCTGCCTTCGCCTTAGAACAGTAGTCGAATATACGCCTATGAATTTTTACGCGCAATTGCCGGATATAACTTTACATGGCGCCGACGTTGTATGCGTCATTTCCATTGGCTATTGTGTGTGTGGCACTTATCATACTAGTGTATCGCGCTCTAAACATACCTTGGATGCTAGGTCCTGGGTTGGGTCTTAGGTTCTAGATTGATCCTATTACGGAGATAGTGCCTCCTGTTCAGTAAAGTCGCAGTTCAGCTTGTTTTGCATGACGTCATAGACTGTCTGCAATACAATCAGCTGACCACGAATTGGCTGCTGCTGACTCAATTCTGCGCAGAAGAGACAATGATGGCGTGAAATTGATTTTCCTTGGTGACTGTTTACGGAACATCGTTGGCCAGGCGAAAACCCTAAAAGGCTATCTGAAGAGGAAATCTGGAGTGAGTCGCAATCCATAATGGCGTGAGGGTGGCATCCAGGATACCCGAGAGTGTTGGAAGGACAAGAAGGCCGTTGGGTTGCAGGTATGTTACCATGGCTGCTTAAGGTTATCGAACTTATATGGTTTCTACGGAAGTGGTTGTATTTTTGATTGTTTACGTTCAGTGTTGTGTTGTTTTTGCATTCTTTGAGCACGTGTGGAATGCATTTGTTATAGAATCGAATGCGTTGTGATTACACGTGCAGTAGGTTTACCATGGCAGACCTCGTATTGAGTGTTGTATGAGCCATGATGGTTGAAAATAAAATCGCTGGAGCTTTGGTCCAAGCTGTGTCCCCATGATTTTTCAGCAAGTTTAGGGTCAGGGTTGACCTGACTGGGCCTACAACCAGTGCAAAGTCCTCACTTGAGACTCTGTTCAACCTGTATTGAGCTGGATTAAACTGGGACCTACAGACAGGTGCCCTTGTAAGACTTTAAGTGTAGAATGTGCATGGTATGATACCTTACTGTGTGGAATGGCATGCCATAATTTTTTTGATGCCTATTGGATTTCCCTTTGTTGCTTTGGTTGCTCTCTTGTGCTTGGGTGAAGCAGTTTCCTGCCATCCAGTTCATGTTTTCTTATATGAAATATCTTCTTGCAATGTCTCTTAAAACTTTCCTGAAATCCAAGTTGCATGAAGTCAATTTGGGTGACGTGAGCACATATTGTGATTAATCTGTATTAAGGAGATCACTTGTCATCAAGTTGCATTTTGACAGATGTACATGTATGTCTGTCTGAAAATTCATTCACCCTGTATTCACCTGGAGTTATGCACAGTCATGAAGGCAAGTGCTGGGTGTTCAGCACAGTGCACAAATCTGGTAGATTATTCTGTTATATTATTCAGCACTGACAAATGGCAGTATCATATAGTGAACAAGATGTGCAATGCATTTGTAGATATTACAAGAAAGTTTATTTTGGAATGTAGCTGTTAGTGGGAAACATGAACCGTTTTTGGTACCTACCTCTGAAGACATTCTAGGGATGATTTTTGCCTGTAATTATGCATGAGGTCATGCACTCACTTTGGCAGCAGACATGTGGTTTCAGATGTCAGCTTGTCACCATGATTTTTTTTTAGTATGTAATATGTGTCATTAAAAGTTGTCCTGCAATGTTTTCAAAGTTTTAATGTGCAGACCGCTTGATTGGGTAGTGTATTTCCACAGCATTGCATTGTTTTCATCATATCAACTCACAGTTAAGATTGTGTAAGAAATGTAAAGTTTTCAGATGAGGAAAATGCTAAGGCATGCTGGTAGAAATAGGCTCACATCATAGTGGCCTGGTATCACAGTTGCATGAGACAATTGCAGATGCAAAATATAATTTCAATACAGTTATAGTAGCAAAAATGCTGTGCAATATTTGTACTAAGCCATGATCAACTGGGTCTTGAATTGAAATGGCCATCTTGAGAATTATTTGGCACAGTTCACAGCCTTACCCTTCTAAAGACATAAACATCTCTAGTTTCTGAGTTACACACCCACAAAGGTGTGCACAAAGATGTGACTATTTCATGCAGACTATTGCAAGGCCACTTAGGCATGCATGATGCTGTGGAAGCATCATTCATATATTGCCAGCCCTTGGCCATGTGGTGTGCAAGCCAAATAACAACATGATCATCACGTCATTTATGTGTGGTGTTCGTGAACACTGTTTCCAGATATAAAGAACTGCAACGGCCACTCAGTCAACATTGTACAGACAATGCAGGTTTTGAATACCAATCACGTTTTGCGCTACATAGCTACGTAGTGCAAGAAGCGTGACATGTGTACTAGTTGTTACGAAGATTTGTCTTGTAATCAAAAGCTTAAGAATAGCGCCACACATAGTATGCAAATGCAAGTAAATAACTTAGATTCTCGGACAAATATGCAATGACACCACAAGACCGGGCCGAAACACGAACACATAAAGCTATTTCCCTCAGCAAACGCGCCCTGCCCCCTCCCGTCCCCACCTGAGCAAAGCGTATTTAACGGGCCACTTGGGCCCGTATTTAGGCCTAAAACCCGCCAGTTTTTGCGTTATGCGCCTGCCAATATGTGCGGACTATTTGGTGCTGCCTATTTCAAGGTCATTCGGTCGCGTGACGTCATAGTAAATTTACTCAAACCATGCAATCCCATTTGCCTTGCGGCGCTCAACGGTAAGAAGAATATAGTCGAGTCGTTCATATCTGGCGTCCGTGGCCACGATTTCCATGCGAAGCGGTTGTCAGTTGACTTAACCAGTGTTGTGCAGGCTGTACAAATTTCAAACGCGATGGGTGTTTGGACAAGACAACTTTTGACCAGAAACTATATTTTCATGGCTACGGGATGAAGGAGAATGAATAACGGTGGCGCCAGAGTACATACGCCTGAGTTGCCAATCGACGATCCGTAACCCGCGCAGGAACCTCTAGGAATGTGCGTTGGGCGCGGTCGGAGGAGTTTCGCGAGCACCGTGGGGGAAAACGGGGAATATATTGGTCGAATGTTGCGAATTCTGTTTTTTTATTAGGGCGCTTTCGACCAGAAATGATCATTTCAGTGCTATGGAATGAGCGGAAATGGTTAATGCCACCACCAAGGCAGATTTGCATGCACCTGAGGGGGGGGGGGGGGGGCAACCGCCGAGCTTTAACCCGCGCATGCGCGCTGGGTACCCGTTCAGGGTCTCCTTTCCCATGGGGCTCACGGGCCACTCGTGGCTGACGCATGTAACCCGTCCCGGACAAGGAGGGTGTCGCGAGGATGCAGGATGAAGCAAGATAGAGGATAAGAGGGACAGACCTGATGAATTTCGGGTCGTTTGAATTAGAGCCGTTTCGACCTGTTCGGCACCTCATTCTCCTGGGCCCATCGCCCCGCTCGTGGTTGGCGCACGGCGCCTGTCCCGGACAAGCGGAGCGTTGGGAGGATGCAAAGTGCTGGAAGAGAGAGGATATAAGAGGGACGAATTGGGGACGAACTTCCCACGTTGTATGCTGCATGGTAGAGGAAGTTGGCCATCCCTATTACATGTATTGGAATACAAGTGAACAATTAAGACTCACGGATAAATTTGCAAGAACACAGGACAGGCAAAACACGAGCACATAACGATATCTTTGGTTCAGCGCCGCCACGGTCACCTCGTGGGCGATTGAAGTACTACAAGTGAGTACTTGAACGACAATTTCGCATGGTTTGTTTGGTAGCGCAGCACACATCGTACAGACGTTTCAGGACGCAGGGAAACAATGATGTATTAAGGAGCATTTTTACTAAATAGAGAAGTTGTGCTGTCTAGAGTGGTCTTTTCCACTTAAGAGTATACCAAAAGTTATAAGTGAGCTTTTTTCATCATATCTGATGCCTGCTTGAATATCCTCAAATGTGGAGCATTCCCCTCTAAAGGTCGATTTCACATCTCGGCAACAGAGCGGGTAGGGACGTGAAGCTAGCTGCATGGCATATGAGAATGTGCCATCTATAAATCATTGGGCAGTAGCAACACTGTTTGGCTCCCCGTGATAGTTCGGAAAACAACCATTGTCACGTTTTCAGAAAACCGGCCTGAAATACAGCATGCTCTGGCCTCAACGAAGACGGAGCGGGACATAAAAAGCTACTTTACGGCATAGTCCAGTGTCTTGTGAAAAGTAACCTTTGTGTTGAATACTTCCGTCGTGCTCATCGAAACGTAAACCGTTCCAAATTATTTCACTGTAGTCAATGTAATTAAATGCTCGTTTTCCAGCGACCGCCCACAACAATTTCCAGAAACCGAGGGGTCTCCACTTCGCTGTATTTACTTCACAGCTGCGCTTACATTCACTAGGATAGGGCCCGCACTACGGACGGTCGAGAATTGCCACAGAGATTCGGGATGAATATTTGTGATCCCGTCCAGTAGGTGACCCTCCAGGCAGCGATAACGACCTTGCGTGTGCCATTGGGACTTTCCGGCTTACTCAGCTGCTGAGTCTATATGGCGTCGCCCACCTTCCACCCTGACAGGAAGGGCGGGCACTGCGGGGAATCGAACCCCGTACCTCTGGTTTCCCAGACGCGCAGTGACTAACGCAGACCCGTTAACCACAACACTACCGGCACCCGATACCGATTTTCAACGGACCGTATGATAAATGAGATAAAATGGGCTTGCTGGTACTTTTTCAAATTAAGGACAAATAAATAATTTCGTGAGTGTCAGCGTGTTCCTCGCCGTGTTTCAGAAACCATTTGTGCAATGTCTGGGTCAATGGGTAACCTCCGTGATTACGGAAAACATAACCAAAGTTTAAATATTCCTTAGTGTGCATGATTTATTGTCTTACTACCGGTTGCTACAATGGGAAGATATACCATTGCAACGATTCCTCTGTGCGCATGATCCATTGTCTTACTACAGGTTGCTGCTATGGGAAATATGCCATTGCCTCGATAACTGTCTAGGCTGTCCAACTGCACTTGCTTTCTTTTTGGGTCGATTTGTGACGACTAAGATCAGTCTAAATCATTGGAGTCATGCATGCCATGCATTGCTATGCAATGGAAATATGCATAATACGATTGCCAGATAAACGCGCCTTGCAATTTGAGTTGTTTGCACTTTTTGTGTCTGCTAATTTACCCAAGAGATTAAATATTTCTTCTGTCATTTGGTAACCATCCATGTTACGTCGGCGCAATAAACGCCATCCGGTCCGATACAGCGAAATGCTTCAGATGATGAGCATTTGAAAAAGGAAGCACCTGGAAAACCTGTGCTAGGTCGAACGAGGTCATGGAGGTTTGCAATGCATTGGAATGATAACCATGATACAGATGTGCTGTGGAGAGCAGTTTTGAATAAACGGACTCAAGCCGTATTAAAGCGAGCATCCACTTTTGTGTTGTTTTTTTTTTTGCTCACAGATCAGACCTGTTTGACTTGGTCGGTGATACCAGTTTTCTCGAAGTCGTTCTGTATAGCTCAGAATTTCGACTTGAAGTAGGTGCTCGGACTGAAGACATCCCACCTCACTCCCAAATCATCCTCTCCCAAGACTCCCCGCTCACCACTATGGAAGCATTGCTTCTCATTCTCTTTACCTTTCCCCAACAGGTATGTTTTATAATATTGCCCTTACACTAAGGGGTCAAATTGCTGGTGCAATGCATGGTTCGCAAGCTTTGTTAACGTTTCGAGTTTTATGCCATTTGTTCAAAGTTATTATTCTTCTGATCCCATTTATTTTATATTGGAGTGTTTATTCTGTTAAGGGAGAAGATATACAGATCTGACAAGAGCATCCTGCGAATTCGACGGATCGTTATACTACGGCTTTGATTTCTACATTATGGCGTTTAGCAGAGACTCTTTTCGAAGTACACTTCGCCTTTGGCAAAGTTTTATTTACTTGGACGCTCAGTTCATTGCAATGCTGTATTTACGAAGTAAGTATGCACCAGCCACATATAGCGTCCTGGGGCGCATATGTCAAAACTTCCACCGACGCACTTCTTGTTGAATGGCGTATGCCGTCCGCTGTGCCAACGACAAAAGTTAATTTTTACTGACGTCATTCATACCCACAAATGGCGAAATACAAGTTGTCCACCACATTTCAGGTGTGCCATGCGCCTAATTGTTAGGTGTTCGCAGGAAGTGTTTTCGCTTAATCATGCTTATTTTCATGCCAATTTTGGACAAGATCGACGTGAAATTCCCGCGCAGTCGCGGGGGCTACGATGGGTATCCCACTTGAGCGTGTTGATATGCTTCAAGAACGCTCATTCCAGAAATGAAATATGGGACTGTAGTCAAAGAAAGAACTGTCATGATGTGCCAAATGATGGCAACGTCGACCACGTATTTAACACTAGAAAATAAGTGTAATGCATCTCCTTTTCATGTCTTGATGGTGGTGTAGTGGCACTCATCGGTGCTATTCTTACACATAAGGACAAATTATGACGCAGCACCATGCATAACATCACGACGTAACATCCGTGCCATAACTTTACAACACAACATCATTGTCAGCCATAAAGTGATCCTTCTAATGACCTGGGCCCTCTGGCGACAAGGATCCACTGGAGGCCTGGGCCTGCTGATGACCTGGACGCTCTGATGGCCTGGGCCCTCTGGTGACAAGGGTCCATTGAAGGGCTGGGCCTGCTGATGACCTGGGCCCTCTGATGACCTGGGCCCTCTGGTGACAAGGGTCAACTGAAGGCCTGGGCCTGCTGATGACCTGGACCCTCTGATGACCTGGGCCCTCTGGTGACAAGGGTCTACTGAAGGGCTGGGCCTGCTGATGACCTGGACCCTCTGGTGGCGTGGGCTTTCACCGTCAGATCTTATATTACCGTCTCAGGGCGTCTTAAACGACCAACAAGTACTCGAATCTTCGGCTCCAGTGTACCCTCACCACGCCCAGGGCGGCCCCCAAATGCCCCCCCCCCCCCCTCCCTTGGCTACGCCACTGTTCCACGCGCAGAAGGCGTTTCACTGCCACTCACCGGGCCGAAGCAGTAGGAAATAAACTGACATCAGCGGATTCTGCGTGGAATTGTGCGGGAGAGGAAGGGTCAAGGGTTGTGATGCGCAGTTGCCAGCTCGTTTTTGCGTGCAGTGCCCTTGGGATAATGCTTAATTGTTCAGAATATAGGGTTAAAGAGCGGCTTCCGCGCCGCCCCGCCGCTTATCCGCCGCCCCTGCAACACACGTGTATGGGTCATATGGCGTTCAAATCGACCGTGGATAGGTGCATTTGAAACACGGCATCATTTTAAATTTCACCATTGTGTTCGGATAGAGCCATACAGCCTACCACTAAGGAGGTAAGCGTAGATTAAATCACGATGCCGTCGTGTGCTCTGTTTTTATTGTGTCGTTATTTAAACAGTTTCTCAGCAGAATGTTCGGGAAAAGTGCATCGGAGAACAGAATACCAGTGGTTTTGGTGGTAGGTCGATGCGGCACTCACGGCCAGTTGGTCACCTATAATTCCCTGGTTGGAATTTTCCCTCATTTCTGAACATGTGGCGCCCTAATTTTTGTGTCGACTGTTATGTAAGCGAGCACCAATTTTGTTCGGAATAAAAAATAAAATAACGGGATCTGTTCTAGATCGGTCGCAATTTGGATTTGCACATCGGCGGATCCCGCGCGGCTGCACGCCCGGAGCCAGCCGGCCGGTATCGGGCAGCCGGGCCCGACCGGTTGGCGCCGTCAGCGATTTGTGATGGTGACCTTGAAGCCAACCAGCATTTGGGAACAATGTCTAACTCGCTGATGCGTTTCAATCAACCGTCCGCACCTGTCCCTCTTTACGAGTCTCACGGCCAGCAACAGCGTGCGCTTCGAATCTTCACAGCGCATTGATCGCCGTTATATCAGGTAAAGCTGGAGCCTAACGATCATAAAACAAATCACACCCGTTTGAAATCATGGAGAGCGATGAGTGTGTTGTGTCCTGTTGTATAATTTTCAAAGCAGGCCTGCCGCACATGTCAGATGTGGACGATTTGGAGCTATTAGCCGCGGAAGTTTGCAACCTAACCAGATATCACTACCTTACGAAAGCACAGAACGCATTTCTGAAAAATTCAAGGTATTCCTGTTCCACCATAATCACTTCACCGGTGGAGATGTGTCTCAATGTAAAACAAACCTAACTTTTTTAACATTTCTTACCGACTCACCATGCCGAGGATTTCGGCCTTGCACGTGCAAGACATGTTTTGCAACCTGTCCTGGAAAACGCCCATTCGACGGCGTGGGATGCACCGTCAGGCTCCTGGCGGCTCGTGCAAGTCTACAACGTCTAGCACAGGATCAAAACCTGACGGTGCGCGAGATGTTTCTTTTCTTCTCCGACCACATGGCGAGTTAGTGAACAGATGCATTGCGGACGTCGTTAATGAACAGCTTTACTAGGCACAACGTAGACAAGGAAAAATGTGCGGATTTCACTCGGTGTTGGTCTGTTATCCACGTGCATGGATCATATATTTCTATGAATGACTACGACCTTTATATTGTCAATGATGAAGTAGAACCTTCCCGTTTCGTTTGCATTGGTAGGCATGCTCTTCACCTACGCGACAGAGCGGTCGCGTAGATGAAGCATTAGCTTCGATGAAATCCGAAATGCAGAGCAAGCCCCTGGAAGACAGGTGCAGAAGCACACGAACCTCCTGTAAGATAGGTTCAAAACTGCACGAACACTAGAGCGAAGGAACAGCTACCATCGCTACCAGCCTTGTAGGGGACATTTCACATGCATTTACATCCAGGGGCACAGCTGCTTGTACTTTCAAAGCAATCCGCGATGCATGACTACGGTGCGGTGCATAGAGTTTGACGAATGCTGACACAGCACGTACGGTATAAAATAAACTGCCAAGAATTTGCTTCAACACTTCTTAATTTTTTCGTTCCCATCAACTGAAGCAAACAATGAGCAGTGATGCAGATATATCAGCGACGACTGGAGCTCGCGGGATACAGCAATACAAAGTTGCGTCGTTGCAATTTTATTTGGCGCTGTAGAGACTTGGAGCGCACGCTGTTGCTGGCCGTGAGACTTGTAAAGAGGGACAGGTGCGGACGGTCGATTGAAACGCATCAGTGAATTAGACATTGTTCCCAAATGCTGGTTGGCTTCAAGGTCACCATCACAAATCGCTGACGGCGCCAACCGATCGGGCCCGGCTGCCCGATACCGGCCGGCCGGCTCATGGCGTGCAGCAGCGCGGGATCCGCCATTGTGCAAATCCAATTTGTGACCGATCGTGAGTAGATCCTGTTTATTAATTGTGCAGACTGAATGGTGATAAATGACAATGTCGTACCCTGATTTAAAGAAAATCGGGAGCGCCATGGTTTTGTAGGAAAGGAGGTCAAAGATTACATTGGTTAACCATGCCGCGCTTCATTGGCATTGAAGTCACGCTGACGTATAAGGGTGAAGAGAACATAAAGAAATTGATTTTTGGTGCCCTTGCCCCGAATATTATACTCAGAATGTACATGTCCAGTGTACAGTATTATACTATGTACAGAACGATGCGTCAATGCCTAAGAGCATATCGAAGAAGTCGCGTCACTCCCGGGTAAGAGGTGTAAAAGTCGCGTCATGTTCTATTAAAAATGACCGCCGACTCAGCATTGACGAGCTTGTTTAGGCATCGTTCTAGTTTCCGGGCGTGTGGCTTAGCATTATCGTTTAGATTAAAGATGGCTCACACAAAATCCCTCGTATGTTTGTCGCTCTTTATATTCTTACATTTCGAGATCCTGTTTCATCGTCGTGGAAGACTGAATGGCACAAGACATAAGTTTTGAGTTTTTTAAAGGATAAAATGGTGCATTTCCATTGAAAGCATATTTTTTAGGACGGAGAACGCTAATGAAGCATGGCCAATTGAAGTAAGACAAGATCCAATTTTTTTGGTTTGACGCATATAGAATACACTCATAATGGGAGCACTACAAAAACACAAACATATGGCCGCAATCACATCAATAGTGCTCACCGCCCACTACCTAATAATTCAAGGGTTGTACAATGATCTGTTCGTCTGTTAAGGGGTGGAGAGAGCTCGTTAACAAGTATTCTTTCCCAAATTTGAAGGCGTCTTCTGTCATTGCACATCCTTAAAGTGTCAGTATTGTGTGTCGGTTGTTGTCGTGTCAATATCCTGTCGTGTTCGTGTCGCATGTGGTCCAGAGGTGCCCCGTCACATAAGTGCATTGTCAGGTCGTCGTGAGAGTATCGTGGCGACATCAATGTAGCGTATGAAACGAAATTTCCAGTTCTCGACGTTGCATTTGAATTGATACATATGAAATACATTCATTACGACCACCGACCGACCAACCCGTCCAACCGTATTATCAGAATCAAATGGCATCTGTCCACAAGCAAGACGAAAAAGCTCTACAGATATCATCTCTCGACATGTAACGAGGAAAAACGACCATAAATGGACATTGTCATTTATTATCGCGATAAGAAAATATATTTGTATGAGAAAATACATTTGTTAAATTTTATATACCTATATACGGGTATATAAAAAAGAGCCTTTATGAGAAACAGCCCAGACAAACTGGACAAAGTAAAATGCACCAATGTAGTGCATCAATTTAAATGCAGCATTAATGACTGCAGGCTCGTTCCATACCTACATTGATGTGGCCACAACGACACTCTCACGACGCCTGACAATGCGCTTATGTGACGGGGCACCTCTAGACCACATGCGACACGAACACGGCAAGACATTGACACGACAACAACTGACGGACAATAGACATTTCAAAGATGTGTTATGACAGAAGACGCCTTCAAATTTGGGAAAGCATATTCATTAACGAGTTCTCTCCATTTCTAGACAAACAAATTCTAGTACAATCCCCGAAGTATTAGGTGGTGAGCGGTAAGTACTATTGATGTGGTTGTGTGGCAATATGTTTTGTTGTAGTGTTCCCATAATGAGTGTATTTTATGCGTGTCAAAGTAAAAAACGGATTCTGTCTTACTTCAGTTAGCCACGCTTCCTTTATTTTCTCGGTACCAAAGGATGTTTTCCAGTAGTGTTGCACAATTTTCATCCTTTAAAATTCAAAAGTTGCTTATTGTGCCATTCAGTCTTTTCCGACGATGAAGTAATATCTCGAAATGTAAGAATTCAAGAGCGACGAATATATGACTGATTTTGCGCGAGCCATGTGTAATCTAAACGATAACGGTATGTCAAAAGCCCGAAAACTGGAACGATGATTCGCAGTCTGACCGCAGGCGTTTGTTTTTGGACGAACCACGGACTGTAGCTACTTGCCACACCACGTTGGCTTCCGTTCTTGTTTTGCAGGGATTTTTTTTGCATTTTACGATCCCAGGAGTGATATTTTAGAAGTGAGATGTGCGAAATGCTAGACCCGGAGGCACGCGTCACATGGCCTGGTGGGGAGATGGTGAGGTCCGTGAACATCCCATGACCTCAGTAGCGCGCGGCCCGAGTTTCGTGACGGCTGAATGCATTGTTTGGCCCGCCTGTATGCAAAATTCTGCTGGCACTGGCCAAAGAGGTCCGACCTGGCGCGGGCCGACGCTTCGCAGTATTTTCAGCACGTAAACAACCGCACCGTGCCAGGTCTGACGGCAAGGTCATAGGAAATTTATACGTAGAACTTGTTTTCGGTTTCGGGGGGCCATGATCGGTCACAGGCCGCACGTAAAATGC
>NW_023596461.1:40435264-40459572 GCF_011947565.3 Pollicipes pollicipes
AGTCAACGAAGTAAAAGACAGAACTTAAACCCTCGGCAGGCATTCATGACACCGTCATGCGAATGCCACTTGCAAAGGTTCAGTGCATTCAAATGCACCGCCCACTTCAAATCAGTCGCATCGTAACATTTGAAACACTGCCTTACGGCCAGACGCATCCCCATATCTAGATCTTTTTTCAGCACTTAACGCCGTCTAGCTCGGGACACTGATAGTCGGCTGTTAAAAATAGCGGATCGGCCGACTGGCCCGGCCATAGGAAATACACTGATTGATTATTTTTGTCGTCAGGTTGGAATGAAACCTGGGAAAGATACTAGGGTGACGTAGAGTACGGTAAAGAGTCTTTACAGAAACGTTTCCTTGTGTTGCGTGGCGAAATTCATTACCATGGAGGCATCATATTTACGTATGGAGACCCAATCTTATATCCTACATAAGGTGCTGTATTTTTTCGTCTTGGCCGTCACCAAAATTTTGTCCAAAAACATTTTTGGCACCAGACTTCGCGTGAATAAATGAATTGCTGTCGCCGACCTTATCTACCAAGTCGGCAGGTTTTACCACTCCTGACCGGCTACTTCAAATCCACATTCTGAGCCATTCAAAAGAGTTTCGAGAAAACTGGCACTATTGATCAAATCGCACGCGTCTGATCTGCTAACAAGTGAAGAGTACTAAAAGTAGCATGCTCCCTTTAACAACATACCTTTCGTAATCAGAAGGTCTAACACGGCCATTGGCAACGATTTGTTGTCTCGATGGCCCAGCTGGTTAGAGTGTTTGCGTTCCATTTACACTCACCCGTGACGCGGTGGATTCAGGATCGCTTAAGGCGCTCGCTGTGCGTTCTCGGCAGACATGGTCATGCGACCGGGGGCAGCGACTTTATCATCTACTTCGCGGGGCCATCAATCTAGTCTGTAGAGTCCAGATGAATATGACAAAGCTTTTGTATTATATCGGTTTAGAATGAGTCCACTAGTGGGCGCAAAATGACCACTGCAGTCGACGCGCCCGAAAACTCCAATGAACAACAAATGAGTCCACTAAACTATTCGTAACTTAAGAGCACCGCTATGACTTATTCCATGCAATCGTTTTAACGCCTGATTCCGCAGTTTATTCACTTAGAAATGGAAACAAAATTGACCTTGCCTGTGTTTTCTCGTTTCTGTTTTTGCTCTGGTTACAAGGTAGAGACAACAATTACAATGAAAAACCGTGCCCATTCTTCACGAGTAAGCTACATCCGGCGATTATTTTTGGAGGTCACCGTCAGGGGGCTTTTATCAACCCTGTGCCCCCTAAGCAAGGCTCTGGTCACACCCCTGCCTACAAACAAAAACATATCAAATCAGCTCCGTTGAATGAGGGGCAACTGACTGTCGCTTGGACCATTTTATGCCTAAGGCAGGCAATTTCCCGAAAGATGTTTCTGCGGGTGGTGTGGTGTAAGGGCAGATAGTTTGGAAAACGCGCCGCAGCAGGTGTTCAATTTACATTTTACATGCCAATCAGTAGCAATGCTGATCCATAAATATGTAACAAAGCAGCCATACAATCAGTGCACACTCGGTCATGCCTGGGAGATCCGGGCCAGGGCAGTGGCTGCCGACGGCGGACGGGGGTAGGGCTCAAATAATTATTTCCAAAATCTGTCATGTGAATAAAGAGCGGACAATAACCTCAATCTCTTCCTCCTCCCCCCCCCCCCCCCCCTTGAGCACCGGGCTTGCTTCCCAGAAACGCTTATGGCCCACCATCATCCTTTGGCAAAAGGCGTCGTGCCGGGGAAGTGGGTGCGATATTGCTGGCTATGCAAGCAGAATGCTTGTAACTGAGCGAACCGCATGAGAAGACTATACACGCAGCAAACAGCTTCAGGAGACCACAGTGCTCCTTGCTTAAAACATTGCGAGACGTTATGAGACGCATGCGAGACGCATGCGGCCTAAAGCCATCAGCATACTTTGTCTTCTTGTTCGACTTTGAACCTCATCAATTGTTATTGGTGTCATGTAGGCAGACATTTGTAACACCGCGTTCAGCTGGTAATTGGAACCCACAACTGTAAGACGCCTGTACCCCATCCGACGTTCAACATGCAGGGGATTGATGCCATGTCGGAGTCCTCAATATGACCAGATGGGGATGCAAGCCACCGTGGAGGGACAAGGAGGTCACTTGCTGCCGACCGGGCCTCTGTTCGGAACTGGATAAATGATTGTGTTATGAGCTTAAAGTACTGATGTTGAGTAAGCTTTTATCAAAATACCAGGAGATACTGGCTTAGACCATATCATAATGCCAAAATAAAGCTAAATAAATACTAACGATAATGAGTATAATACATAATGCCGAAAAATCAGGCGCAAAACCCTTACTTGATGTCATCGAGCAATTGTTCATCAACAGAATTCAAGACGGTGGCACCGCAATCCGTCCGCAACACCGGGCAGATGTTTGCGCTGCCGCGACGTACCCACATGGTAAGCCATAACCTTGTCATGCTCTCGTATTTCACTATATATAAATACGTGAAGGATTTCGATATTGGAGGAGGGAAGAAAATCTGTGTCTGTTCCTAAAAGTGGCTTTATTTCACAACGGACGCACGGAATTTATTGCAATGTGTAAAACAGCGTTGTGTCAACTCGTTCCACTTGTTTTTTCGCGTCAAGGTCAAATGTTTACTGTCATCATTGATATGCGCGCGTATTATTGCATACAAAGTGCGGCAGGGTGGAGGAACGGCAAGTTGATAACAGGGAAGGTTGGCACAGGCCCCCGGGGGCCGCCATGTGAAAGTGCTCCTCATATGCCAGTAAAAATTAAATGCATTAATAACATCACAACCATACGGCACAAATCATGGGTCAGTTGTGCCTGAATTCCTATAGGAAAGCACAAAATGAAATAATGGATAAAACGAATCGAGACATTTATGTTTTGCTCCAAAGCAGTTTTCTGCCAGCTCAACATAATATTTCGAAGCTCTGCTTGATCCAGGTAACTTGACCCTTTCAAACCTTCACCAAGCCATTGAGTTTTATGGTCCATTGGTTAAGCAACACGCCAAATTGGCTAGTACGTGCACACCTCGCATGACAGCAGATCTCACGAGTTGGCGATGTGTTGCCAATGCTCGAGCTACGCAGCCAAACAGAACCACATCTATCGCATTGAGCTGACACTCCAGAGGAATAAGTAGTAGATTTGAATAGAGCAGCTAACACGAAGTGAGGGTGACCTGAACCGAGGGCAGGAACCCGTTTGTTATTGCTCACTCCGGCGTTTGTTTATGGCAGTCAGGTATGTGTGTAAATAAATGCCCCGTGGGATACAAGCCCTCATGCTACGTTTCTTTTTTTGAAAAAATGTGCTAAAAAAATTATCTTCTGTCAGACAATGACCGACATAGCATACATTACGCGCGCGCTTATAAAGCTATGGCATACGTTTTGCGAATGTAAAGGGATGTCAGCTAAAGGCCAGCCCTCGTTTCTGGTAGGTGTCTGGTTTCTTGTCATTGATTTTCTTTTCTCTTTTGGAAAAGAGCAATTTGACTGATGAACATTAATATGTAATAATACCCTCCTTTCCTGCCGGGGTGAGAGGTAGACGACGCTACACAGCTCTAGCCGCTGAAGGCGTCGTAAAGTACCAGTAGCGCAAAGACAATACGCTATAACATCTTGTTAACGGCAGATATTACTGTTAGATGAATTTCTTTCTGTCATGAACTTTGCGATCGTCGCATAAAATTAGTTATTTACCATCGGGTATCATTAATACTTTGATGCGCACACAGATGTCTCCAGAACAAATGTCAGCCCCAGCTGAGTTATCTCCACGGCCTGATGGGAACTCAATGCGCAAGGCCGTGACAGACCCTCTCTGCTGGTAGATGCGAAGTGTGGAGAGCGTAAAAGCCATGCATTTAAATGCAGGCAAAGCTGGCGGCCACGTGTCTAGTGCCTTCTGCCTACTGACTTGATTACATACCATGACAGCTATATGCTAACACGCAGTGGCAGCAAGGTAGCGAGCAGCAGGCTTGGTGGCGACGACAGTTCGGCCGGATGGAAAGGGGAGAGTGACAGCAATGCACCGCTTGCGGATGCAGGGGAACTGTACTGATGCAGTTCCGGGGGGGGGGGGGGGGAGGCCCAAAGTATAGCATAAAATATGGCAGCAAAGGCACACATTTCACGACTATCCCTGAGAGTACCATGCTAAATGTTCTTTCTCAGGCCCACGGGTTTCTAAACATTGAACATATATATGCGTAAAAAGTGCATAGAAATGAAGCTTTAACAATTCTCCTTCAATTTTTGAGATCAGAAGTGTGCGCCGCGACACTCCCAAGCTATAAGGCAAAACATAGGCCCATGCACGCGCTGCGATGTCCAGGTGTAGGATCGCATCATTTTGCGCCAACTCTTCAGCAGAGTTGAAATAGAACATAGATTGAATACGGTCACTGACCACCAATTAAAATTCTGAGTACGAACGGTGCGAACGATACGAACGATTTAAATAGAATAGTCCATTTGCTTAAAACTGATTCGGCAGCATTTCAAAACGCGGATGGTATCTTTAAAGGTAATGAAAGGAAGGAAAATCGAGGTTGTATCATACCCGTACGATAACAAGAAAAGCAAAGGTAATTAAGTAAATATGAAGACGGATAACTGTTTGGTCGAATGTTGTCAGCTTCTTGGACTAAAATTCTGTGAAACTTAATGCTCAAGCTGTGGTATTCAGCCTCTAAAGTTGGTTTAGAAGACATTTCTGGATTTTTTCACCCCCTGCGTTTTGGGAGCAGTGCAGTTGAGTGGTCAAGTTAAGTCGGGTAAAGGAAATGCGTGGAATAAAATGATCTTGCTTTGGTGTGGTGCTTGCGTTGTGCGACGAAAAAAACTAGGGATGTGAAAACTTTGCATATGGCGCACAGATGCATATTCTGACGCACTATGTAAACAAACCAAGCGTGATGCATGCAAGCGGTTGGAGCCACCGTGGCTCTCGGGGTTGTATCCGCGGCTCTTCCTCTGTGCGCACATACACATTATCAGATGTATGTGAGGCAGGATATAGCCATAGGTATCCAGGTGCGTCGCCGGCTGGGTCTGGTGGCTGTTCGGCGTACCTGGCGGGCTGATGATCGGCTGTACCTCGCTGCGTTGCCGGCTGGGTCTGGTGGCTGTTAGGCGTACCTGGCGGGCTGATGACCGGCTGCATCTCGCTGCGTCGCCGGCTGGGTCTGGTGGCTGTTAGGCGTACCTGGCGGGCTGATGACCGGCTGTACCTCGCTGCGTTGCCGGCTGGGTCTGGTGGCTGTTCGGCGTACCTGGCGGGTTGATGACCGGCTGTATCTCGCTGCGTTGCCGGCTGGGTCTGGTGGCTGTTCGGCGTACCTGGCGGGCTGATACTCGGGATGTTGAGAGCGAAGAGAAGTCCGTTGGAAGTTAACTCGTGGAAAGGGCGTAGCAAGAAAACAGGTGGAAGCAGATGCTGGTAGTTGGTTTTTGTGTGCCTATGCGTGCCTAAGCGTGCCTATGCCTACTTCTGTGCAAGTTTTCACGAGTACCTGTGTCTACTTTCGCATAGGTTTTCCTATGCTAGCAATACTTAGCTCCGGACCGAGGGGCGGTTAGACCATTCGTGACAGTGGCTTGCTTATGACCACTTTTCATCCCCATCATTCCATGGAAGAAATCATCAGCAGATAAATCACGGTATCCAGTTAATGTTCATTTTTAGGCATTTCATGCCTGACTGGGCACATCTAGTTGGATTTATGCATAGACACAAGCCCCCCCAAGTCAAGTTGCTCCCCAATCGAGGTCACACCCCCCCCCCCCGTCCACACACCACATGCACACACCACCGCATGCACATGTACACGCACACACCACCGCATGCACATGTACACCACATGCACACGCACATGCACACACACACACACACACACACACACACACACACACACACACACACACACACACACACACACACACACACACACACACACACACAGTGCATCGGGAGAGAACCCATGCTCGCGTCCGCACGGGGTTTCGCGCCCACAGCGACTGGGTCCGTGCACGGAGATTTGTGTTTTTTTGGCTGCTGCTGGCTAAATCGCGACTGGCGGCGTCGACGGTCGACCCTTGCCGCCCTCTTCGGTCCAGAGCAAATTAAAAGGCTTTAATCGCACCCGTTTACAATACTTACAAGGCTTGTTTACGGTACTCACGGAGCTTGTTCACAACACTTAGAGATGACTTACATGACCTGCATCGCTTCCTTACAGAACATAAGGCACAGGGCTTACAAATTCCAACATGATCCGACATGAATGATCCCCACGTAAAATGATCCTCAAAGCTTGTTCTGCTCCACACGGCACCGATGTAAACAATGATGCATCATAATGATGCATCATTGCAATGATGCAAACAATGATGCACACACAGCATCATACTCCCCTCACGGTTCGACAGTTCTGATTACCAAAGACTGTGTTTTGTTAAAATATGGGTGAATTAAAGGCATGGGCTGAGGAATGGTTTAAAAGGACCCTGTAAACATGACACTTATTCGTAACTAGATATATGTGGCTTACTTATTGCACGCTAACCGAATTGCATGAAACAATATTTTCTCACGATCCAGAATGAGCAGCATATACCAAACATCATACGAGAAATGTCTAAACTTCTCGAAAGCTTGTCAGCGCGTTGATTCCTAGTAATAACGCCTGATATGTCCCTTCCGACCATGCCATGTCTGCCGACGATGCATCCCAGTTGCTTCAAGACATTAATCGATGTTTACAAGCCTGTTCTAACCTCATCCTCGCATTTGCAGGGATGTTTGCAAGATTTCGCCAATAAACTGGGTGGCAATCCTGTAGTACCCATTAATTTCAATGCTACGTGAATAGATGTTGTGCATTTTGCATCTCAAGTCGTAACACAGATCAATATTACGATTTGCTTTCAAAAATAAATCCTACTAAAGCACTTTTTCTAGCCCAATTATCCGTGCCATGTTTGTCGTTGTCAACGCCTTAACATTCATATGTAACGCCTTGTGAAATGAAAATTGATGTGTAAATAACTAAATATTATACGTAACGTTGATCTTAAATTTATAACTCAGCACTGCTTGTTCATTTATCTTCGTACTGCAGCACTCTGATGAAGTGATATGTAAAAACAAGGTAATATGAGCAGAGCAGGCGCGCTGGGCCGAGCCGGGCCGGGGCAGTCGACTGCAGACGGTGGGCCGAGGTGGTACAATATGGCCTATTGAATAATGCTGCGTTTTCTTAGTTATGCGTTAAACTCAAAGTATCACGCTCTATGTCAAGATCCTGCGTTTAGTTGAATTTGACATCTTGGTCTGAAGTCAAAATGAGCTGATACAAAAATATTTGGTGTAGAAATTGCTTCTTTTCAAAACTGCAGTTTTGTTTGAAAAACGCAGTTTTGAACGTAATATATATATATATATATATATATATATATATATATATATATATGTATATTTCTCTCTCTCTCTCTCTCTCTCTCTCTCTCTCTCTCTCTCTCTCTCTCTCTCTCTCTCTCTCTCTCTCTCTCTCTCTCTCTCTCTCTCTCTCTCTCTCTCTCTCTTACCAGATTTTTAAATTTGGATAACAGTTTTAGGAACGCCGTTAATAGGCAATGGTGTGTCAACAAAATTAAATGATGTATCACTCTGTTCAAAAATCAACCCTGTTTTGGGCTCTGCGCTGCAGCTCTTCAAAGTTGACCTCATCGATGAACAAACTATTTTTCAGTTTTTTCAGCCCGTTTTCTAAGTGCCTCGCGAGGCGCTGCAGCAAAACCTACCTCTACTCGATCAATTTTAGCTGCTTTGATATGCATTCTGTAGAATCTTCAACATCCATACTTAAGTGCACTCAATTTTTGGAAGCAATTTTTGTGGAGGGACTTTTCGCCGTCATGGAATCATTTTTCAACCGTGTGGCCTCCCCTGCTGACCCTGGCTATAGTCATGCTGTCGTGTCCTCTCCTAAATTATTCTTCTTTCAGTACCCACGATCGAAAGAAATTGAATGCGCTCTATGCGTGCGCATACGTATTACTCTTCGTTTGCAAGGGCTGCGCGAAGGCGCGCTCAGTTTTCCCATAAAAAATAGGAAAGGAGAATCTGAGAATTTGATGGCCAAATCCGATATTTTTGTCTTGGAGGGGCCACAAACTCCTCCGAGGCCCAGTTTTGCGTGGTTACCCATTAGACGAAATCCTGGATCCGCCACTGACTTCCACTGCCAACGTCTCGAGCAAGACCGAACAGTCGGGCATCATCACCCCGGCCACTCGCTCGCCCCCCTTGCCTCCTCCCCGCACGCTCAGAATGAAAAAAAAAACATTCGCGAAAGGGAGGGCAGGTTTCCGCAGCCTTCGAGGGAATTGGAGGAGGTACGCCAGGAAGTGTTTAGATCATCCGTCATCAGTGACATCTCAGCAAACACCCCACCGAGGCCTCTGGCCTGGTCTGGTCTGCGACAAAGCCGCATCACCGGCTCCCCATTCCAAAGTCCACAGACCCTTCAACGCCTACTTGGCTTAGGCGCCATGTGCTGAATATATTTTTAGTTTTCCATCGAGTTCTCGGCATAGTGAGCCATACTCGAAAAGGACAGAACTTCATCTCATGTCATAAGACATATTTCTTTCAGAGGTTCGAAAACACCAAACAAGTTCGAAATTCGTGAGCACGCTGCAAAAACGCTGCACAATTTTGGGACGAGCACGTCATTGCAGCGCCTCCCGGTCATACCTGTCAGTGGGCAGTCTGGAAAAATCACACATTGCAATTATCCGGACGCTTAGGTCTGATAGCATGGACTTATCACCAACATCCAATGTTATACGCCTCCGTACAAATTCTGTAAATGCGGTCTCTCTCTCTCTCTCTCTCTCTCTCTCTCTCTCTCTCTCTCTCTCTCTCTCTCTCTCTCTCTCTCTCTGCTCACACACACACACTTTTTCGTTACGGTGGTGAGGTGCGACGCAGAGCTATGGAACAGCAGGCATCGCCATTTCGCGCCTTTCATAGTCAATATTCGTTTACCCTCCCCATGACAGGTGGTAGCCGACCAGCCAACAGTAACTCCATAATCTGGAAACGATGTCATCGTAGGCCTCATGCGGGTAGGTCCAGTGAGTGTAGGTCTCGTGGGCATAGGTCTCGTGAGCATAGGTCTCCTGAGCCTAGGTCTCGTGAGCATAGGTCTCGTGAGCGTAGGTTTCCTGGCCGTAGATTCAGTGAGCGTAGGTCACCTGGGTGTAGGCCTCGTGAGCGTAGGTCCAGTGGACGTAGGTCTCCTGAGTGTAGGCCTGGGGAGCATAGGTTTCCTGGACATATGCCTTCTGACGCGCCACCCCAGCAAGCGTATGGCTAATGGGACGGTTTGTCTTTTCTGAACATAGGTCCAGTGAGCGTAGGTCTACTGGGAGTAGGCCTTCTGGGTTTTCTCCGCTGGCATCAAAAGCGCCTCGCCACATGAGAGCTTGGTCAGAGGGGGACCGCCCGAGGCGAGAGCGGGCGGACCTTGCGCCGCCGCCGGCGACACCACCCCCGAGATCTGGCCCAGGGCACGTTGGGGGCCGAGCCCTGGAAGCAGCGCAGGCTGGCCCGCCATCACATAGGACGGAGAGGGCGAGGCGGCAAGCTATCGGATCGGGAGAAAATGAGGGCGGACCGACCCAGTTGGAAGAATCACGGAAAATTACTGATGGCCCAAGAGGTATGCTGGAAGGAGTCTTTCGGAGAGTCCCGAGGAGGCGCTGGAGGCGAGAGAAGTCTCTCAGGAGAGCCCCGAGGACGTGCTGGAGAGCAAGGAGCGCTAAGGAAAGGTGGCGGCGATAACCTGGCGGCGACATCTGCCCCCGCGGACGACGGGACGCCATCAACAACGCTCACGATGTAAGCCGACAGGCTGCTGTCCCCATTCCTACCGGGCCAAGCAGGGCCGGGGCTCCCGCGTCCCTTGACCCCTCCCCACCAGACGGGTGTGGGCCACAGTTACCTGTTCCCTCCCTATAGTATAGCCCCCTTTACCCCTCAACCGAGACCTTGATCGTCGGTTCCGGTGAGCCACCTGGGCCCCTCTTCAGACCTGATCAAACACTGCCTTGGTCGGCTTGGGGAACACAGCAAACACCCTTGCGAACATAGGGCCCCCTGTCAGACACCTGGGCCAATGACAGGTACAGATGCCCCGACCAGTATAAATCGCTGGCCCAGCTTTGCAGCTGATTGACAAGTGGACCCTCGGGCCCACACCGACACGGAGCCGACTGTGCGGTAATAGTGGTGCCTAGCCGACATATAGGCTCATATCGATTCAGGGGTCCCCGATCGGTGCAAAAAGCTCTCTGACTGTCATTTGAGGGCTCCTTCCCACAGGCCGAGGTCCACGAATAGGACTCCGACCAGCCCTCCGTGCCCTTAGTCTCTTCAATTGGGGCCTTGATTGCCGATCTCAGTGTGTCTCCAGGCTTTTCGGGCCTTCTCAAACACTGTTTGGTCGACCCGGGGCCCCTCGCCAACACAGGGCCGCCTGTTGGGCGCTGTGGGGTCCTGATAAACGCTGGGGCCGCCCAATGTAAATTGCTAGCTGCTGATTTGTCCCTGCTGTACCCCCCCCCCCCCCTGGGGAATGGGCTCTCAGACCCGTGCCGACTCGGAGCTGGCTGTGCGTTATTGGTGGTGTCTGGCTGATATATGGGTCCTAATCGATTCTGGGGCCACTGATCAGCACGCAGGGCTGTAGCAGGCCCTGCAGCAGGCATTGGAACGCCAAGCCCTGCGGCCGGACCCATAAATAAGACCTCTGGCCGGGCCCCTCCGAACCTTAGAGGGGGAGGGGGCACGTGCCTCCTGTGCTTCTCTCCCCCCTCATCGCCTTTGCTCCTGTGTTAAGTCCACATGTGAGCGCCATCTGGTAATGCTGGTTGGGATGCTTCTTGACGTCCGTCGATGCCTCTCCTTTGAGTCATGACGACTCATTTTGTTTTGGAGAACGATTTTTATATCTTTACTTTCTCTTACACTGTGTGCGATATAACATGGCCCCTCGTAAATGGGTTAAACATGAAACAAAAGAGCATTGAGATTGTTTTCATACAAGTCACTAGAATTGTGTTGTTGCTCAGAACCAGTATTGAGGGAGACAATCCGTTCGGTTTTGGAGCATCAGCTACGTTGCTAAATATCTGAACATCCCAAATTCTTAAGGTTCGTGAGCCTGTATTTGGGACTACCGGCACCTTATCGCCTATAATAGCATGAGTCGTTGCGTGTTCCACCTTGGCGTATCTCGTTTTCGCGTCCGGCTCCTTGCCCTTCTCTAATGTCCCGTCTCTAATTTAAATGAAAGTTCTTCCTAATCATGACGCGCCTGTTGCTTTCGCAGCGCAGGCAGGCAAAAAAAGAACACGATCGCTCGCTGCGCTGACGTGAAGCAGTTCGAAGGGTATGTAGGACGCGACCTGGAGCTGGGCCACAAGTGCTAGCGTGCATTAGAGAGGAGAACAGCGTTATTGGGCCTTGAGGTTATCCCGCGCGCACTCAGCAAGGCGGACTTAAGAAGACTTGGTGTTCGGCTGTGGCTTAAAGAAGGTTAGCGAGAAAGGTGACCCATCTTGTCATGCGCGGGTGCCTGTGTTTAAAGTTACATTGGTATCTGCTAAAACCCTACTCATCATCATCATCATCATCATCATGATCATGTGTTTGCAATCAAATCAATGCATTTTTTGTAAACTTTCTTCTTTGTACCACTCAGTTAGCTGAGCCTTGATAGAGATACCAGCATTCAGGCATCACACAGAAAAAAACCCATTTTGAAGAGGGAACATTTTCTCAGCTATGCAGAGATGAGTGCTCAGCTGAAAATGTGCTGTGTTCATCTGCATGACATCATATTGTACTAGCATAAACATTTTCATCTTTTCATTTCTATTTTTATGCAAAGAAACTGAAGGGCCTGAATTTGCATAAAGTGAGAACAAGAGTTCTTCCTGTGATGGACAGATGCTCTTGGCATCATTTTACAACCTGATTTTGTCATTAATGATTGGCTTCTAAAAAACATTTTATTCCAGTGGTGCTTCTCCAAAAGTGGTCGTAAGAAGCATTTTCTTGTATGAATTTCTGATTTGAAAAATTTCATAGGTGTGTGATGCAGGCTTTAGTTGTTTCAAGTTCAACTTTGACCAAAGTTGTTCAACACACCTTGGGAGGGTGCCATCTAGTAAGTTGAGAACTTCATAATTTGGACAATTTATGGTTCATATCCTTCAGTGTCTGACTAGACACTAAGACTGATAACCTATTTTATGTGATTTAATATCATATTTGGGCTCTCAAACTCCATGCATGATAAATGTTGATGCCTTTTGTACATGAATTTCACTGTTATCAAAAACTCCTATGCCCATTTTTTAAATGCCACATGAGTGATGCATAGTTCTGAACCAAACTATGTGGTGTATCTAGGCATATTAAATGAAGACCACTTGGTGCCAAGTTGTAAGGAGGAATATGCCAGCTTCTGCCACAAACAGTATAAGTAAATGTGTCTGCATGATATGTATGGACTACTTTCATGCCCTTTGCAGTCAGGTGCTGCAGGAAACCAATCCCTTTTGTTTGGCACCATAAGAAGATGGAGAACAAGTTCCCAACACAAAGATGGCAGAGGAAGGCAATGGAACAGGGGGTGCAGAAGCTTGCTGTTCCAAAGGATGGTAACACTTCAGGTATCCATGTGCATTGTATGATTTGTTAACCTTAATAGCCATTAAATTTGAATGATGTGCAATGGTGCTCACTCCAGTCATCTGGGAGAAAATGTGTTGTTTCTTGGTACAGGAGCACTGGGTGAAGTTCCAGAATGTGTGCCTTGTTGAACCCAACCTACATGTAAAGGCCAGCTGGCAATTGAGTAAAGTGGTCAGCGTTGCAATGGTAGGTGGTTTTGGAACATTGTATGGAGCAGAAAGCTGAAAAGTGGCAGGGTTAGAGTGACTGCAAAAATATTATATAAATGAAGCATTTAAGTTTGTATGGTGGGTTAGGGATAAATTGCAACAAGCTGTGTTTAGGAGGATCTCCAAGCCAATGCCAAATGTGGAAGTAATTCAAAACATTTGTCCTTAAAAATGTTGTGCAGACTGCCAAAAGATTGTCAGTGATCAAAAAGTAAGTTTGCTGAGAAAGACAGTTGCACCAAGCCCGCGGGGACTGTCTTGAGCTAATACGTGCCCGGCTGAACCACGGCGGCTGATGAACTTCGGACGCCAACAGCTGGTGCCTCTCTGACGTCTTGTCACCGACGGAGACTTCCGTTGTGGACGTCCATTAGTCCGCCACCCATCGCCGTGGCGGACATACTGAACATGCTGTCCCGCCGTGACGCGGCGCCGTGTGAGCAGCCGTGCATGCCTGGACCGCTGACCGGTGGCCGTCGCAGCAGGTCGCGGCCTCAACCTCTCCAACCTGTCGCTCAACACGCCCGTGCTGTCGGCCGGCTCGGCCAAGTCGTCGCCCGGCCGCTGCCGCACGCCCGGCAAGAAGAGTCCCTGCCGGAGTGCCGGCACCCCCGGACACTCGGCCGTCGACGGCTCACTCTCGCTGCGGCCCGGCGGACGCACGCCCACCCGCGCGCCCAAAACACCCAACGGTGGCGACAGGTGCGAGGGTCCGCGCAACAGGGCACGTGGTTACGGGGCACTGGTGGGGAGCGAGTGAGGAGCGTGTTCGACGCCACAGGTGTGCATATATGTGTGACATGGTGTTGTGGGCGGCAGTCCGCCACTTATCACCGCGCGTGCTGGACGTGGGGGCGTGCCGTGGCGCGGCACTCTTTGACCAGATCACTGTCGTCTTCGTTTCCGCTGTCAGAGCGAACTGGTGTTTGCGGGGGCGGGCAAGCGGGATTAACTGCGTCATCGAGTCTGGGCAGAGGAGCGCCAGGGCTGCAAGGAATCCTGGAAAGAAAGCGCTCGATTCAGGAACAACCAAATACGAATAGTAGCAATTTTGTGTTGTGTGTCGGCGCGGAAGTTGCACATGTTACCCTGACTCAAGAACCACGTGAGCGGATGGAGGCCTGTGTTGTGCCCTCAGCATGGGGTTCCTTTGACCGGTCGCTGCCGCTGCAGGTTCATCCCGGCAGCATAGGGTCCCTGTGACCGGTCGCTGCCGCTGCAGGTTCATCCCGGCAGCATAGGGTCCCTGTGACCGGTCGCTGCCGCTGCAGGCTCATCCCGGCAGCATAGGGTCCCTGTGACCGGTCGCTGCCGCTGCAGGTTCATTCCGTGCCGCGGTACCACCGACATGGAGAACAGCTACCACTGTTTGGTGCGCGGCGGCAGCAGCGCCGACACCACCGCCAGCGCTAGCCTCAGCACCAGCACCAGCGCCAGCGGCATGGACGAGGCGGCGGCCGGCGGCGCCGGGGCCGAAGGGCAGCAGCTGCTGACTGAGACGCTCAACAACGGCGTTCCGCGTGACACGCGCATCCTCTCCTTCCGCGCCAAGGCGCCGCAGCCGTCCGACAGTGAGGCCCGCTGACGAGGCAGGCCGGGGGCCCTGGCGGCATCCAACGTACCGGCACGCTGAAATGTTTTTCCGACTTACCAACGGCCTGTCCGAAAAAGGAACGTTGCTTTTGCTTGCTTAAGTAATGGAACTGCGCCAAAATGTGCCGGGATCCTTGTGTTATTTTTCGGTTATTGAGGGGGCAGAGTTATTTTAAAATCATTGTCGGTACCGCCCATCACAGCGGCATTGTTGACAGACTGCTGGAACAATTCAAATAGTAACCTCAGGACCTCAGCAGCTGAATGCTTCACAAATCCCCAATGACAGACTGGTCGCACACGTACTGAAAGAGTGGTGTGCAAGGTTAACGGGCCGAGACTGGCGCTCTTTATAGGTGTGCTGCTTCAACAACTCTGATGATCCGTAATTTGTGCACAACTATACATGTTCGCCGTCTATCATCGCGCTATGAATGCAGGTTGACGAGTGGCCTCCACTTTGCCGTATTTCGCGCAGTTTCCGCAGCCTTCGGGCGGAGCACGCTAGCAGTTTGTGTTCACTGTCGTGCGCGGAGGGCATAAGTTAACACGGAGCCTGGCGGTTGACTCGGTAGGCGATCTGAGGTGTGTGTGATTCCTCTGTTCGTCCCGCCGCCTTCCAGCGCGACCTCCCCCGCCGCCAGGCTACGCCAACGGTCTGCGCGTGCTGTACAGCGCCACGCGGGCCAATGCGCCGCGGGCTCCCTCCACCCGTTACATCCCGTCGATGCCGGAGAAGGTGCTGGACGCGCCCGACCTGCTGGACGATTACTACCTGCACCTGCTGGACTGGAGCGCCTCCAACCAGCTGGCTGTGGCGCTGGGCTCGGCCGTGTACGTGTGGAACGCCTCAGACTGCACCATCGCCAGCCTCACCCAGATGGACTCGCAGGAAGACTATATCTGCTCTCTGGCTTGGGTCAAGGAGGGTATGTGTCGCAGTACTAAGACGCCGGACGGCCGCGGCCGACAGGAAGCCGTGCGAGGGTGGCTGACGATAAAACGCGATCCTGCGCTCTTGTCCCAGAACACGTTTCGTGCGACACTCTGCTCGTTAAATGTTCCAGAACGCCATCAGCGAGTGATAATACCCAAGTTGCCTTCAGTTCTGGCGACCCCGTGACTTGTTTGCGTGCTCCCCGCAGCCGTGTTGTGGGGCACCACGACCCGGCCGGATCAGTGCTTGGAAGCATGACTATTGAGACGCGATAGGCCTCGTTGTACGCCGTATGCGGCGGCGGAGCGGGACGCCTGAGCCGTGCACTGACGCCGCGGCTGGCCCGGCCTGCCAGGCTCGCTGCTGGCCGTCGGCGACAGCACGGGCGCCGTGCAACTCTGGGACGTTGCCCGCCAAAAGCGGCTGAGAGTGATGGCCGGCCACGAGGCGCGCGTCTCCACCCTCTCCTGGAACCGTCATCTCGTCTCCAGGTGAGCGCACCCGGGTGCCAGCCTGTAACGGTGCGGCTACCAGCCCGTGGCGGTGCGGATGTTGGTGCGGGTGTCAACCTGTTATGGTGTGGGTCTCAGCCTGTTATGGTGCGGATGTCAGCCTGTTATGGTGCGGGTGTCAGCCTGTTATGGTGCGGGTGTCAGCCTGTTACGGAGCAGGAGTCAGCCTGTTATGGTGCGGGAGTCAGCCTGTTATGGTGCGGGTGTCAGCCTGTTATGGTGCGGGAGTCAGCCTGTTATGGTGCGGGAGTCAGCCCGTTATGGTGCGGGTGTCAGCCTGTTATGGTGCGGGAGTCAGCCTGTGACGCTGTGACAGCCGGCGAGAGTCTCGCCGTGGCCCTGTGGTCGGTGTCGAGCCCCTCGCCACTCGTCCCCACCGCGCCACGGCCGTTCACGCCCCCCGGGACATTGCGACCGCGCAGTCGCAGCGCCCGGAGGACCAGAAACGGTCTGCCGGCCGCCGGACAGAGCGTCTGCCCCTGTCTCACCGTGGCGCCGGGGCCCCCGGCTGTGTCTGACGTTGCTGGCGAGATGGACCACGTAAATAGAGTCTGCAGCAACCGCCACAATGGCGCATCAGTGTCGCGGTCGGCCGCCGCAATGGCACATCGGTGTCGTGATCGGCCGCCACAATAGTACGTCGGTGTCGCGGTCGGCCCGCCACAATGGCGTGTCAGTGTCGCGACCGGCCGCCACATGTGGCGGGTGTACTCGCCCCGGCGCTCGGGCAGATAAGAAGGGCCGGTGAGCCGACAGCTGCCCTGAGGGAGCCTGTGAGGGTGCCCTGGAGCGGAGCCGACTCTGGGCCGACATTCAGCGCTGCCCTGAAACAACGGCCGATGTCGTTGCAGCGGCTCCCGCAGCGGCGCTATCCACCACCACGACGTGCGCGTGCCCAGCCACCACGTAGGCACGCTGGCTGGCCACGTGCAGGAGGTTTGCGGTCTGCGCTGGTCGGACGAGGGCCGCCTGCTAGCCTCTGGTGGCAACGACAACCAGCTGCTGGTGTGGGACGCGGCGGCCGGCACCGGTGAGTGGCCGGTGTGGCGCGGTGCGCCTGCTGTCGGCTCGGCACCTCTAGCGGCTGCTTGCCGGTCAAATTGGATAAAAACTAACTTCATCGTCATCATCAACGTTGCTAACAGGCAGTGCGATCAGTGGAGATGCCACTGGTGTCTAGCGAGGCACCTTTCGTTAACACGCGTATCTGAAGAAAGCGCGCGGCACTAAAATGCCGGATTGTCGTTACGGGGACGCCCACCACAGCCTCAGCCAAAACTACTAACCATCTCGTGTCGCTGGCGATGTCATAACAAAAACATGTTTTGATTGTGAAGTGGGTGCGCGAGAAAAAGACAAAACCCATTGCAATTTGCTGGTAGCTGTGCGGCTTCTACTAACTGTGATATTGCTACTTCAAATTAAAACATCCACATGTGTTAGCTGGATGCTTGTAACACAGTTTTGGCTCCCGGTGTTTGCTAGGTTGTCAGCATTTGCCTGAAATAATTTGTCAGATTTTTTAAACCGTTAAAACCGGCAGAAACCGGAAGGACCGGCGCAGGGATTCGCGTTGTAAAACCAAGGAGTGCAATGAAATAGCTTGCTGACGGATGTTGTGGATGAATTCAATAATCATAGCGAAAAGTGCATCTAGATATGTTGATAAGACAGCACTGTTGTCCTTGTTCTTCGCAGCATAACCAGGAGGCTGGGGAGATAGATATATTTATATTTCTGCTATATGTCTATCGAAACGAATATGAGTAATAAATTCAAAATTGCCACACAACCAGGCAATGTTGCCACAAAGTTGGCAGTCAGTTTTGAATTTTGAATTGGCTACCCATGTTTGTTTCGAGTAAGGCATAGAGCCGAAACATAAATGTATCTATCTCCTTTAGGCTGGTCATTCTACGAGAAATAAGGCTAACAGTAGTCTTATCGATATGTGTAATGTGCCTCGTAAATGCACCAACAACTTACGTAATTTAGATATATTATTGAATAATCCTTGGTCACAGCATGCGGGCTAAGAAGAGTGAGAAGTATCCGAACAAGCGTTATATATCTGGCTCGCGCCCTTCCCGAAAGTATTTTCATGCTCCGAGGATGGCGTTAGCCAAATATGCAGCCGCCGTTCAGATATTTTTTTTCCCTCGTGTCACCTTACGTATCATTAGCGAAGGTTATTCAATAATATATTGAATAGCTTAGCACAACATAACTCATGTACCAGATCCTTTGTAAGCATGCCGACACCATGCGTTGTAAGCATGGTGCCGTCATAAAGATTACTTTGGTTAGAACGTGGTCCGGCTGACAAAATCGCACGTCAGAAATCGTTGGAACGGCGCAAAGGATTTATCGGTGTTCTTATCATTCGAGAAGCAAGCTCATATCATTCATATCAGTCAAGGCATGATAAACATGCCATTTGACTCTACGGATTGGATTGCCGTGGTATTTGGCGGACCAAACACGCTAAATCCAGTTGTTGATAAAGGTAGTGCCATTCGCAAACGTTCGACTCCCGCTGTCCGCGCCCGCGGATCACGTGACCGCTATCCGGGCCCGCGTGATCACTTAACCGCTGTCCGGACCCGCGTGATCACGTGACCGCTGTCCGGGCCCGTGGGATCACGTGACCGCTGTCCGGGCCAACGGGATCACGTGACCGCTGTCCGGGCCCACGGGATCACGTGACCGCTGTCCGGGCCCGCGGGATCACGTGACCGCTATCCGGGCCCACGGGATCACGTGACCGCTGTCCGAGCCCACGGGATCACGTGACCGCTGTCCGGGCCCGCGGGATCACGTGACGGCGCGCTGGGTCCGCAGGCGAGGCGGCCGAGCCGCTGCACACGCTCAACCACCATCAGGCGGCTGTAAAGGCCGTCTCCTGGTGCCCGTGGAGCCCGCACCTGCTGGCGTCCGGCGGTGGCACTGCAGACCGCACCATCCGCTTCTGGAACGCCTCCACCGGACAGCTGCTGAACACCACCACTACCAACTCACAGGTGGGTCTGCCGTCGGCAGATCAGCGCTATCAGCTCACCGGTGAGAGGGTCTGCTGACTGTCGGCCGATCAGCGCTACGAACTCACAGGTGAGAGGGTCTGCTGACTGTCGGCCGATCAGCGCTATCAACTCACAGGTGAGAGGGGTCTGCCGACTGTCGACCGATCACTCCTACCACCAGCAGCAGCTCACAGGAGATAGGATGACGGGTGACCTGCCGCCAAACGATACCCACAGCAACTCACAAGAAAGAGGAGCCCTGACCGATCCTGGTCGACACCGCCAACAACTCACAGTAACTAAGGTCTACTGACATCTGCGCAACTCAAACAGTTGGGAGGATCAGCTGATGTTCAGTGGACCCGCACCATCACCACAAACCGGCCAGTGAGAATGTGCCGTCACCACGGCCGTGGCTCGACTCCGCAGGGAACCCGGCGCCTTAGCAATCCCATCACCAGGCACCGCTGTCGTGTGTGTGCGGTACATACACACCAGCTGCCGCTGAGGTCCAGCTCCGGTGGCGTGCTCGCGTGTCCGTGCGAGGCGCGCGCACGCGCGGTCGCCCGGCGCGCGCCTGCCGTGCTGGGTCTCCGGTGGCCTCTGTGGGCTGAGGCCCAGCTCCAGTGGCGTGCTCGCGTGTCCGTGTGGGGCGCGCGCACGTGCGGTCGCCCGGCGCGCGCCTGCCGTGCTGTGTCTCCGGTGGCCTCTGTGGGCTGAGGCCCAGATCCGGTGGAGTGCTCGCGTGTCCGTGTGAGGCGCGCACCTGCCGTGCTGTGTCTCCGGTGGCGTCTGTGGACTGACGACGCGCCGCCAACTGGCAGGTGTGCTCGCTAGTCTGGTCGGCCGAGTTCAAGGAGATCATGTCCGGACACGGCTTCAGCTACAACCAGCTGACCATCTGGAAGTACCCGCAGATGACCAAGGTGGTGGATCTCACCGGTATGTCCGTCGCCTGTTCTCTTGTCTTGTCGCGCCGTGATGAAGTAATCGCAGCCCTGCGCTTCTTGTCATGGTGCGGTGCGACTCGGGGTAATAGATACCGAACATAGCGAAGTTCAGTACCAAAAACAAACTGCAGTACTAAACTAGAAATACACTAGATGTGCGATGAAGGCTAGATTTCCAGCCATGTACTGAATTTCCAGCCTTGTAGTAAATATTTGGCAGCCGGTAACCAGGTAGCGTGGCTCAGGTGCCAGAAAAGAAATACAGTTACAATTTGATTGAATGCTGTGCCCAGACGTCTTGCAGGAAATTATCGAGGAGCTGTAAACCACACAGCACTTTCAGCATACATTGGCTAATAGCAAACAATTTAGCATATTTTATAGAGAACTAGTGAAGAAGTTCGAGAACACGCTTCAAGCACACAACCTTTCGGTTACGGATCCACCACGTTACCGATTGAGACCACCTGACGTACCGCGAAACTCGGAAAATTCACGGTGTACGAGAAAAAAAAATCACGCCACGAAAACTTTGAGCCGGCCCGCCACGGAAGTTTGGCTGCTTTAGACAAGTAATTATCAATGGATCAGTTCAAAACAATTAAACAATACTTTGTTTGGTGCTGAGCTCGTCGAAATCGCCCGGATATAATTTGATTCACAGCTCTGTGAAAAGCAGGTCGTTTATACGCGAACCCTATAGGCTAATAGAAAAAGCACGCCGTGCAGCAGATGTGCTACCAACGTTCTTCGGTGGGGACTGACAGATACGATACGACTGACCGCCACATGTCTGCTGATATTGTGGGAGAGGGCACTGGATGATCGGTGCGCACGCTGTTGACTTGTACTGCTCAGTCATGGCATAGATGGTAGCCCAGAATATCGTTAATCGTAACGCCTGCGTCATCATTAAAAAAACCTGCCCAGGGTCAAGATTCGTGCAAGCTTTCCGGTTGGAAACCGTAAGGAAGTTTCCCAATACGGGTACCCGCCGCCCGAAATGTTTATGGCGCCTTATAATTGGCCTTGAAGCTACGGAAACACTGTCTTGCTATTGGAATCTTGACTGATTTGCCACCGAAGTGTTATGGCGACAAACACGACTTAAATAGCCGTAAGACATGCATTTAACATTAGCATCCGTAAGATGACTTAAATGACCGTAAAGGGTACATTAAACATTAATAGCCGTAAGATGACTTAAATGGCCGTAACACTAAATAATATAGCCGTAAATATAGCCGTAAAGAACATTAACAGCCGTATCTTCCTGATTCGGGTCACAAGTCGCGGGTGTTAAAGGGAATGTTTCACATTTGAAGATGGGGCGGCATGCATCAGATATGGAAAGGCTCGCTTATAACTATCTGTATGTTTTTGAATGCAACTTACCGCTCTAGGTAAAAGACAAACTTTATTTACATATGCTCAATGCATCGTTTTGTCACTTCATGGAGCGTCTTTACGGCATCAAGAGTCGCTGCCAGACTGGCCGTACCAGAATTCTACTGAGGCGGACAGGCTAGCTCACTTGTAGTACTTCAACTTGCTGCTAGGTGGCTTGGCAATTTATGCATGAAAAACGGGCATCGTTGTGTACGCGTGTTTTTGCCTTTTCTCGTGGTTTCTTGAATATTATCCGTGATGGAATGTTTATGATTTGATTTGCATTTTAGGTTGCGGTGCTATTCTTAGGTTATTCGATTTCCAGCCTCATGTCCGTCAAAGCCAAAGCCAAAGCAAAAGCCGAAATGCCTATATTATGCATCACAAAAGCTTTTTGTGATCGAGACTGGCATTTAACACGTTCAGCTGGTTGAAAGGCAACTAGTGCCGGTTGATGTGATAACTCATGCTAACGTGCTCCAGACACGAGTTAGTTAATGTCGTGGGTGCTAGAGCTGACCGTGTTCTACCGCCACAGGCCACGAGTCCCGGGTGCTGGCTCTGACCGTGTTCCACCACCACAGGCCACGAGTCTCGGGGGCTGGAGCTGACCGTGTTCCATTGGCACAGGCCACGACTCCCGGGTGCTGGAGCTGACCGTGTTCCACCGCTACAGGTCACGAGTCTCGGGTGCTGGAGCTGACCATGTTCCACCGCCACAGGCCACGAGTCTCGGGTGCTGGCTCTGACCGTGTTCCACCGCCACAGGCCACGAGTCTCGGGTGCTGGAGCTGACCGTGTTCCACCGCTACAGGCCACGAGTCTCGGGTGCTGGAGTTGACTGTGTTCCACCGCCACAGGCCACGAGTCTCGGGTGCTAGAGCTGACCGTTTTTCACCGCCACAGGCCACGAGTCTCGGGTGCTGGAGCTGACCGTGTCGCCGGACGGGTCGACGGTGGCGAGCGCTGCGGCCGACGAGACGATTCGCCTGTGGAAGTGCTGGCAGACGGACAAGGCGAAGAAGACCAAGGCGTCGGCCACCAAGACCGGCACCAGCGCGCTCCTACGGGGCGGTATCCGATGAGGCGGCGACCGACCCGCTCCGGGCAGGCCGGATGTCGGCCTGCACCCGGCAGCCGTGGCGCCGTCCCGTGCCGCCTGTCCCGATGGCGGCACACAGTGCAGTTGTGGCATCACGCAAGCAGCGATCATCAGACTGAGCTTGGCGGTGGGGTAGTGACTCCGCCGCCTGCACGGGGAATGGCCCCGCCGCTCGAGTCAGGCATGACTCCGATGAGCTAGGAATGGCTAGCGAAGCTAAGAATAGCTCCGCAGCCATGGAACGACGTGCTCTTGTAATTCTGTTTTACTCTGTCTCATCGTATTAAAGCATGGAGCGTGTCTGATATGCGCCGTCCGATGTCATAACCGCGCCTTCACGGCCTCGGGCCATGGGCGGTCGCTGTGATCACAGCGGCGCGTCCTCCCCGGGTGACGCTTATATTGCGCATGCAAATAAATGGTCTGGAACTATTATGTGTCCAAAGAGCCAGGAGGGCAATCTTTCAGGTGCGAGCTTCTTATGAGCGTTCGTTATGGTTTTCAGTGACCTCGCCCGTTCCTTCGGTGGTGTTATTTTCGTCGCTGTTTCCCTGACCTATAAGGAAGGCTTGGCAAACATGTACGGGAAAACAGCGGTGGGCAAAAGCGCAGGCGCCAGTGGTATCTTGTAAGTACCCACCCAGTCAAACCACCCAGTCAGTCACACACTACAGTCGAACACGACACGCAGCCAAAGATGGCGTTAGTATGCATGGCCCGGCCCTCCCATCAGCCTCGCAATCTCGGCGACCGACTGCCAGATCCAGACCACATCATGGCGCCGGTGAGATCCGGACCCGCCTGGCGACGGCTTAAATCAAGTCTTAAGGTCAGAGCAAGGTCAAAATAAACTTTTCACCGAAAACCTACCGCTAGGGCATTTTCACTTTCGTTACACACTCTTGGTCACAAAGGGGTCAATGAACTAGTTATTTTCACCGTATGATGGCCGAAGATCATTGATCTAAAATGACACCCTCAACATTTTACTTTGAACAACTTGCCGCCTAAGACAGGTCTTGGCGCCGATTTTAAATTCAAATATGAAAACCAACTGAAAGGTTCTAGTCACTTTGACCTGAAGGTCAAATAAAGCTCACTGATCTGACACGACCTCGATTAACATTTTTCACGGGAAGGGCATCGAGATTAAAGATGGCTGCATGAATGATATGAGACGCTTTGGACACTGATCTCGAGTTTGTCCCTACCTGACCCGTGGATCACGACATCGACACCAAAGCTTTCAACACAACGAAGTTCGTAGGATCCTACCCTGCGGATTTGGTGCTTTAGCTCACGTTCTTTTTAATATCTCGGGAGGGGTCAGACTGACACTCCACCCGAAAGCGTCGCACCGTGCCGGCCGCCCGAGTGTGTTAATTTAACGCCTTCCGAGCACCCCGTGTGCTCGGGAGGCACCAAATTTCACATCGCTCAACACACCATACCGAAATATAATGGCGACAGAGTGTCGGCCAACAAAATTTATGCATTTGCAAGAAGTTGACTCCCAAACTTCGAAGCGCCAAAACACCAGAAGCCCGAAGGACAAGGCATCTTATGGAGGTCAAAAGCTGTTTTTCTTCAGAGGAACCCGTGAGATCTGAACATCTCGCAACCCAGCTCAACAGTAATGTAATGGCTGAGTGGTTAGCGTATTCGGCTCCCACGTGGAGGGTTCGTACCCTGCTATCCCAGCGGCGCGACGGCTGCCGAGCACCGCACCCGTCCAAGTTGCAAG
>NW_023596461.1:40460428-40504787 GCF_011947565.3 Pollicipes pollicipes
ATATATATATATGTCTCTCTTCTCTCTCTCTCTCTCTCTCTCTCTCTCTCTCTCGCTATCTCTCTCTCTCCTCTCTCTCTCTATCTCTCTCTCTCTCTCGCTATCTCTCTCTCTCTCTCTCTCTATCTCTCTCTTCTCTATCTCTCTCTCTCTCTCTCTCTCTCTCTCTCCTCTCTTCTCTCTCTCTCTCTCTCTCTCTCTCTCTCTCTCTCTCTCTTCTCTCTCTCTCTCTCTTACCAGATTTTTAAATTTGGATAACAGTTTTAGGAACGCCGTTAATAGGCAATGGTGTGTCAACAAAATTAAATGATGTATCACTCTGTTCAAAAATCAACCCTGTTTTGGGCTCTGCGCTGCAGCTCTTCAAAGTTGACCTCATCGATGAACAAACTATTTTTCAGTTTTTTCAGCCCGTTTTCTAAGTGCCTCGCGAGGCGCTGCAGCAAAACCTACCTCTACTCGATCAATTTTAGCTGCTTTGATATGCATTCTGTAGAATCTTCAACATCCATACTTAAGTGCACTCAATTTTGGAAGCAATTTTTGTGGAGGGACTTTTCGCCGTCATGGAATCATTTTTCAACCGTGTGGCCTCCCCTGCTGACCCTGGCTATAGTCATGCTGTCGTGTCCTCTCCTAAATTATTCTTCTTTCAGTACCCACGATCGAAAGAAATTGAATGCGCTCATGCGTGCGCATACGTATTATCTTCGTTTGCAAGGGCTGCGCGAAGGCGCGCTCAGTTTTCCCATAAAAAATAGGAAAGGAGAATCTGAGAATTTGATGGCCAAATCCGATATTTTGTCTTGGAGGGGCCACAAACTCCTCCGAGGCCCAGTTTTGCGTGGTTACCCATTAGACGAAATCCTGGATCCGCCACTGACTTCCACTGCCAACGTCTCGAGCAAGACCGAACGTCGGGCATCATCACCCCGGCCACTCGCTCGCCCCCTTGCCTCCTCCCCGCACGCTCAGAATGAAAAAAAAAACATTCGCGAAAGGGAGGGCAGGTTTCCGCAGCCTTCGAGGGAATTGGAGGAGGTACGCCAGGAAGTGTTTAGATCATCCGTCATCAGTGACATCTCAGCAAACACCCCACCGAGGCCTCTGGCCTGGTCTGGTCTGCGAAAAGCCGCATCACCGGCTCCCATTCCAAAGTCCACAGACCCTTCAACGCCTACTTGGCTTAGGCGCCATGTGCTGAATATATTTAGTTTTCCATCGAGTTCTCGGCATAGTGAGCCATACTCGAAAAGGACAGAACTTCATCTCATGTCATAAGACATATTTCTTTCAGAGGTTCGAAACACCAAACAAGTTCGAAATTCGTGAGCACGCTGCAAAAACGCTGCACAATTTGGGACGAGCACGTCATTGCAGCGCCTCCCGGTCATACCTGTCAGTGGGCAGTCTGGAAAAATCACACATTGCAATTATCCGGACGCTTAGGTCTGATAGCATGGACTTATCACCAACATCCAATGTTATACGCCTCCGTACAAATTCTGTAAATGCGGTCTGTTCCTCTCTCTCTCTCTCTTCCTCACCCTCGCTTCTTCTTCTCTCTCTCTCTCTCTCTCTCTCGCTTCTCTCTTCTCTCTCTCTCTCTCTCTCTCTCCCGCTCTCTCCTCACACACACACTTTTTCGTAACGGTGGTGAGATGCAACGCAGACCTATGGAACACTAGGCATCGCTATCTCGTGCCTTTCATGGCCAGTATTCGTTAACCCTCCCCACGACAGGTGGCAGCCGACCAGCCAACAGTGACTCGCTAATGTGGAAATGATGTCGCCATAGGCCTCGTGTGCTTAGATCCAGTGAGTGCAGGTCTCCTGGGCATAGGTCTCGTGAGCATAGGTCTCGTGAGCGTAGGTCTCCTGGCCGTAGATCCAGTGAGCGTAGGTCACCTGGGTGTCGGCCTCGTGAGCGTAGGTCCAGTGGACGCAGGCCTCCTGGGCGCAGGCCTAGGGAGCATAGGTTTCCTGGGCATAGGTCTCCTGACGCGCCCACCCCAATCAAGCGTATGGCTAATGGGACGGTTTGTCTTTTCTAACATAGGTCCAGTGAGCGTAGGTCTACTGGGAGTAGGCCTTCTGGGTTTTCTCCGCGGCATCAAAAGCGCCTCGCCACATGAGAGCTTGGTCAGAGGGGGACCGCCCGAAGGCGAGAGCGGGCGGACCTTGCGCCGCCCGCCGGCGACAAACCACCCCCGAGATCTGGCCCAGGGGCACGTTTGGGGGCCGAGCCCTGGAAGCAGCGCAGGCTGGCCCGCCATCACATAGGACGGAAGAGGGCGAGGCGGCAAGCTATCGGATCGGGAGAAAATGAGGGCGGACCGACCCAGTTGGAAGAATCACGGAAAATTACTGATGGCCCAAGAGGTATGCTGAAGGAGTCTTTCGGAGAGTCCCGAGGAGGCGCTGGAGGCGAGAGAAGTCTCTCAGGAGAGCCCCGAGGACGTGCTGGAGAGCAAGAAGCGCTAAGGAAAGGTGGCGGCGATAACCTGGCGGCGACATCTGCCCCCGCGGACGACGGGACGTCCATCAACAACGCTCACGATGTAAGCCGACAGGCTGCTTGTCCCCATTCCTACCGGGCCAAGCAGGGCCGGGGCTCCCGCGTCCCTTGACCCCTCCCCACCAGAACGGGTGTGGGCCACAGTTACCTGTTCCCCTCCCTATAGTATAGCCCCCTTTACCCCTCAAACCGAGACCTTGATCGTCGGTTCCGGTGAGCCACCTGGGCCCCCTCTTCAGACCTGATCAAAACACTGCCTTGGTCGGCTTGGGGAACACAGCAAACACCCTTGCGAACATAGGGCCCCCTGTCAGACACCTGGGCCAATGACAGGTACAGATGCCCCGACCAGTATAAATCGCTGGCCCAGCTTTGCAGCTGATTGACAAGTGGACCCTCGGGCCCACACCGACACGGAGCCGACTGTGCGGTAATAGTGGTGGCCTAGCCGACATATAGGCTCATATCGATTCAGGGGTCCCCGATCGGTGCAAAAAGCTCTCTGACTGTCATTTGAGGGCTCCTTCCCACAGGCCGAGGTCCACGAATAGGACTCCGACCAGCCCTCCGTGCCCTTAGTCTCTTCAATTGGGGCCTTGATTGCCGATCTCAGTGTGTCTCCAGGCTTTTCGGGCCTTCTCAAACACTGTTTGGTCGACCCGGGGCCCCTCGCCAACACAGGGCCCGCCTGTTGGGCGCTGTGGGGTCCTGATAAACGCTGGGGCCGCCCAATGTAAATTGCTAGCTGCTGATTTGTCCCTGCTGTACCCCCCCCCCCCCCCCTGGGGAATGGGCTCTCAGGACCCGTGCCGACTCGGAGCTGGCTGTTGCGTTATTGGTGGTGTCTGGCTGATATATGGGTCCTAATCGATTCTGGGGCCACTGATCAGCACGCAGGGCTGTAGCAGGCCCTGCAGCAGGCATTGGAACGCCAAGCCCTGCGGCCGGACCCATAATAAGACCTCTGGCCGGGCCCCTCCGAACCTTAGAGGGGGAGGGGGCACGTGCCTCCTGTGCTTCTCTCCCCCCTCATCGCCTTTGCTCCTGTGTTAAGTCCACATGTGAGCGCCATCTGGTAATGCTGGTTGGGATGCTTCTTGACGTCCGTCGATGCCTCTCCTTTGAGTCATGACGACTCATTTTGTTTTGGAGAACGATTTTTATATCTTTACTTTCTCTTACACTGTGTGCGATATAACATGGCCCCTCGTAAATGGGTTAAACATGAAACAAAAGAGCATTGAGATTGTTTTCATACAAGTCACTAGAATTGTGTTGTTGCTCAGAACCAGTATTGAGGGAGACAATCCGTTCGGTTTTGGAGCATCCGCTACGCTGCTAAATATCTGAACATCCCAAGTTCTTAAGGTTCGTGAGCCTGTATTTGGGACTACCGGCACCTTATCGCCTATAATAGCGTGAGTCGTTGCGTGTTCCACCTTGGCGTATCTCGTTTTCGCGTCCGGCTCCTTGCCCTTCTCTAATGTCCCGTCTCTAATTTAAATGAAAGTTCTGCCTAATCATGACGCGCCTGTTGCTTTCGCAGCGCAGGCAGGCAAAAAAAGAACACGATCGCTCGCTGCGCTGACGTGAAGCAGTTCGAAGGGTATGTAGGACGCGACCTGGAGCTGGGCCACAAGTGCTAGCGTGCATTATTGAGGAGAACAGCGTTATTGGGCCTTGAGGTTATCCCGCGCGCACTCAGCAAGGCGGACTTAAGAAGACTTGGTGTTCGGCTGTGGCTTAAAGAAGGTTAGCGAGAAAGGTGACCCATCTTGTCATGCGCGGGTGCCTGTGTTTAAAGTTACATTGGTATCTGCTAAAACCCTACTCATCATCATCATCATCATCATGATCATGTGTTTGCAATCAAATCAATGCATTTTTTGTAAACTTTCGTCTTTGTACCACTCAGTTAGCTGAGCCTTGATAGAGATACCAGCATTCAGGCATCACACAGAAAAAAACCCATTTTGAAGAGGGAACATTTTCTCAGCTCTGCAGAGATGAGTGCTCAGCTGAAAATGTGCTGTGTTCATCTGCATGACATCATATTGTACTAGCATAAACATTTTCATCTTTTCATTTCTATTTTTATGCAAAGAAACTGAAGGGCCTGAATTTGCATAAAGTGAGAACAAGAGTTCTTCCTGTGATGGACAGATGCTCTTGGCATCATTTTACAACCTGATTTTGTCATTAATGATTGGCTTCTAAAAAACATTTTATTCCAGTGGTGCTTCTCCAAAAGTGGTCGTAAGAAGCATTTTCTTGTATGAATTTCTGATTTGAAAAATTTCATAGGTGTGTGATGCAGGCTTTAGTTGTTTCAAGTTCAACTTTGACCAAAGTTGTTCAACACACCTTGGGAGGGTGCCATCTAGTAAGTTGAGAACTTCATAATTTGGACAATTTATGGTTCATATCCTTCAGTGTCTGACTAGACACTAAGACTGATAACCTATTTTATGTGATTTAATATCATATTTGGGCTCTCAAACTCCATGCATGATAAATGTTGATGCCTTTTGTACATGAATTTCACTGTTATCAAAAACTCCTATGCCCATTTTTTAAATGCCACATGAGTGATGCATAGTTCTGAACCAAACTATGTGGTGTATCTAGGCATATTAAATGAAGACCACTTGGTGCCAAGTTGTAAGGAGGAATATGCCAGCTTCTGCCACAAACAGTATAGGTAAATGTGTCTGCATGATATGTATGGACTACTTTCATGCCCTTTGCAGTCAGGTGCTGCAGGAAACCAATCCCTTTTGTTTGGCACCATAAGAAGATGGAGAACAAGTTCCCAACACAAAGATGGCAGAGGAAGGCAATGGAACAGGGGGTGCAGAAGCTTGCTGTTCCAAAGGATGGTAACACTTCAGGTATCCATGTGCATTGTATGATTTGTTAACCTTAATAGCCATTAAATTTGAATGATGTGCAATGGTGCTCACTCCAGTCATCTGGGAGAAAATGTGTTGTTTCTTGGTGCAGGAGCACTGGGTGAAGTTCCAGAATGTGTGCCTTGTTGAACCCAACCTACACGTAAAGGCCAGCTGGCAATTGAGTAAAGTGGTCAGTGTTGCAATGGTAGGTGGTTTTGGAACATTGTATGGAGCAGAAAGCTGAAAAGTGGCAGGGTTAGAGTGACTGCAAAAATATTATATAAATGAAGCATTTAAGTTTGTATGGTGGGTTAGGGATAAATTGCAACAAGCTGTGTTTAGGAGGATCTCCAAGCCAATGCCAAATGTGGAAGTAATTCAAAACATTTGTCCTTAAAAATGTTGTGCAGACTGCCAAAAGATTGTCAGTGATCAAAAAGTAAGTTTGCTGAGAAAGACAGTTGCACCAAGCCCGCGGGGACTGTCTTGAGCTAATACGTGCCCGGCTGAACCACGGCGGCTGATGAACTTCGGACGCCAACAGCTGGTGCCTCTCTGACGTCTTGTCACCGACGGAGACTTCCGTTGTGGACGTCCATTAGTCCGCCACCCATCGCCGCGCATACTGAACATGCTGTCCCGCCGTGACGCGGCGCCGTGTGAGCAGCCGTGCAGGCCTGGACCGCTGACCGGTGGCCGTCGCAGCAGGTCGCGGCCTCAACCTCTCCAACCTGTCGCTCAACACGCCCGTGCTGTCGGCCGGCTCGGCCAAGTCGTCGCCCGGCCGCTGCCGCACGCCCGGCAAGAAGAGTCCCTGCCGGAGTGCCGGCACCCCCGGACACTCGGCCGTCGACGGCTCACTCTCGCTGCGGCCCGGCGGACGCACGCCCACCCGCGCGCCCAAAACACCCAACGGTGGCGACAGGTGCGAGGGTCCGCGCAACAGGGCACGTGGTTACGGGGCGCTGGTGGGGAGCGAGTGAGGAGCGTGTTCGACGCCACAGGTGTGCATATATGTGTGACATGGTGTTGTGGGCGGCAGTCCGCCACTTATCACCGCGCGTGCTGGACGTGGGGGCGTGCCGTGGCGCGGCACTGTTTGACCAGGTCACTGTCGTCTTCGTTTCCGCTGTCAGAGCGAACTGGTGTTTGCGGGGGCGGGCAAGCGGGATTAACTGCGTCATCGAGTCTGGGCAGAGGAGCGCCAGGGCTGCAAGGAATCCTGGAAAGAAAGCGCTCGATTCGGGAACAACCAAATACGAATAGTAGCAATTTTGTGTTGTGTGTCGGCGCGGAAGTTGCACATGTTACCCTGACTCAAGAACCACGTGAGCGGATGGAGGCCTGTGTTGTGCCCTCAGCGTGGGGTTCCTGTGACCGGTCGCTGCCGCTGCAGGTTCATCCCGGCAGCATAGGATCCCTGTGACCGGTCGCTGCCGCTGCAGGTTCATCCCGGCAGCATAGGGTCCCTGTGACCGGTCGCTGCCGCTGCAGGCTCATCCCGGCAGCATAGGGTCCCTGTGACCGGTCGCTGCCGCTGCAGGTTCATCCCGGCAACATAGGGTCCCTGTGACCGGTCGCTGCCGCTGCAGGTTCATCCCGGCAACATTGGGTCCCTGTGACCGGTCGCTGCCGCTGCAGGTTCATCCCGGCAACATAGGGTCCCTGTGACCGGTCGCTGCCGCTGCAGGTTCATTCCGTGCCGCGGCACCACCGACATGGAGAACAGCTACCACTGTTTGGTGCGCGGCGGCAGCAGCGCCGACACCACCGCCAGCGCTAGCCTCAGCACCAGCACCAGCGCCAGCGGCATGGACGAGGCGGCGGCCGGCGGCGCCGGGGCCGAAGGGCAGCAGCTGCTGACTGAGACGCTCAACAACGGCGTTCCGCGTGACACGCGCATCCTCTCCTTCCGCGCCAAGGCGCCGCAGCCGTCCGACAGTGAGGCCCGCTGACGAGGCAGGCCGGGGCCCTGGCGGCATCCAACGCACCGGCACGCTGAAATGTTTTTCCGACTTACCAACGGCCTGTCCGAAAAAGGAACGTTGCTTTTGCTTGCTTAAGTAATGGAACTGCGCCAAAATGTGCCGGGATCCTTGTGTTATTTTTCGGTTATTGAGGGGGCAGAGTTATTTTAAAATCATTGTCGGTACCGCCCATCACAGCGGCATTGTTGACAGACTGCTGGAACAATTCAAATAGTAACCTCAGGACCTCAGCAGCTGAATGCTTCACAAATCCCCAATGACAGACTGGTCGCACACGTACTGAAAGAGTGGTGTGCAAGGTTAACGGGCCGAGACTGGCGCTCTATAGGTGTGCTGCTTCAACAACTCTGATGATCCGTAATCTGTGCACAACTATACATGTTCGCCGTCTATCATCGCGCTATGAATGCAGGTTGACGAGTGGCCTCCACTTTGCCGTATTTCGCGCAGTTTCCGCAGCCTTCGGGCGGAGCACGCTAGCAGTTTGTGTTCACTGCCGTGCGCCGAGGGCATAAGTTAACACGGAGCCTGGCGGTTGACTCGGTAGGCGATCTGAGGTGTGTGTGATTCCTCTGTTCGTCCCGCCGCCTTCCAGCGCGACCTCCCCCGCCGCCAGGCTACGCCAACGGTCTGCGCGTGCTGTACAGCGCCACGCGGGCCAATGCGCCGCGGGCTCCCTCCACCCGTTACATCCCGTCGATGCCGGAGAAGGTGCTGGACGCGCCCGACCTGCTGGACGATTACTACCTGCACCTGCTGGACTGGAGCGCCTCCAACCAGCTGGCTGTGGCGCTGGGCTCGGCCGTGTACGTGTGGAACGCCTCAGACTGCACCATCGCCAGCCTCACCCAGATGGACTCGCAGGAAGACTATATCTGCTCTCTGGCTTGGGTCAAGGAGGGTATGTGTCGCAGTACTAAGACGCCGGGCGGCCGCGGCCGACAGGAAGCCGTGCGAGGGTGGCTGACGATAAAACGCGATCCTGCGCTCTTGTCCCAGAACACGTTTCGTGCGACACTCTGCTCGTTAAATGTTCCAGAACGCCATCAGCGAGTGATAATACCCAAGTTGCCTTCAGTTCTGGCGACCCCGCGACTTGTTTGCGTGCTCCCCGCAGCCGTGTTGTGGGGCACCACGACCCGGCCGGATCAGTGCTTGGAAGCATGACTATTGAGACGCGATAGGCCTCGTTGTACGCCGTATGCGGCGGCGGAGCGGGACGCCTGAGCCGTGCACTGACGCCGCGGCTGGCCCGGCCTGCCAGGCTCGCTGCTGGCCGTCGGCGACAGCACGGGCGCCGTGCAACTCTGGGACGTTGCCCGCCAAAAGCGGCTGAGAGTGATGGCCGGCCACGAGGCGCGCGTCTCCACCCTCTCCTGGAATCGTCATCTCGTCTCCAGGTGAGCGCACCCGGGTGCCAGCCTGTAACGGTGCGGCTACCAGCCCGTGGCGGTGCGGATGTTGGTGCGGGTGTCAACCTGTTATGGTGTGGGTCTCAGCCTGTTATGGTGCGGATGTCAGCCTGTTATGGTGCGGATGTCAGCCTGTTACGGTGCAGGAGTCAGCCTGTTATGGTGCGGGAGTCAGCCTGTCATGGTGCGGGTGTCAGCCTGTTATGGTGCGGGAGTCAGCCTGTCATGGTGCGGGAGTCAGCCTGTTATGGTGCGGGTGTCAGCCTGTTATGGTGCGGGAGTCAGCCTGTTATGGTGCGGGAGTCAGCCCGTTATGGTGCGGGTGTCAGCCTGTTATGGTGCGGGAGTCAGCCTGTGACGCTGCGACAGCCGGCGAGAGTCTCGCCGTGGCCCTGTGGTCGGTGTCGAGCCCCTCGCCACTCGTCCCCACCGCGCCACGGCCGTTCACGCCCCCGGGACATTGCGACCGCGCAGTCGCAGCGCCCGGAGGACCAGACAACGGTCTGCCGGCCGCCGGACAGAGCGTCTGCCCCTGTCTCACCGTGGCGCCGGGGCCCCCGGCTGTGTCTGACGTTGCTGGCGAGATGGACCACGTAAATAGAGTCTGCAGCAACCGCCACAATGGCGCATCAGTGTCGCGGTCGGCCGCCGCAATGGCACATCGGTGTCGTGATCGGCCGCCACAATAGTACGTCGGTGTCGCGGTCGGCCGCCACAATGGCGTGTCAGTGTCGCGACCGGCCGCCACATGTGGCGGGTGTACTCGCCGCGGCGCTCGGGCAGATAAGAAGGGCCGGTGAGCCGACAGCTGCCCTGAGGGAGCCTGTGAGGGTGCCCTGGAGCGGAGCCGACTCTGGGCCGACATTCAGCGCTGCCCTGAAACAACGGCCGATGTCGTTGCAGCGGCTCCCGCAGCGGCGCTATCCACCACCACGACGTGCGCGTGCCCAGCCACCACGTAGGCACGCTGGCTGGCCACGTGCAGGAGGTTTGCGGTCTGCGCTGGTCGGACGAGGGCCGCCTGCTGGCCTCTGGTGGCAACGACAACCAGCTGCTGGTGTGGGACGCGGCGGCCGGCACCGGTGAGTGGCCGGTGTGGCGCGGTGCGTCTGCTGTCGGCTCGGCACCTCTAGCGGCTGCTTGCCGGTCAAATTGGATAAAAACTAGCTTCATCGCATCATCAACGTTGCTAACAGGCAGTGCGATCAGTGGAGATGCCACTGGTATCTAGCGAGGCACCTTTCGTTAACACGCGCATCTGAAGAAAGCGCGCGGCACTTAAATGCCGGATTGTCGTTACGGGGACGCCCACCACAGCCTCAGCCAAAACTACTAACCATCTCGTGTCGCTGGCGATGTCATAACAAAAACATGTTTTGATTGTGAAGTGGGTGCGCGAGAAAAAGACAAAACCCATTGCAATTTGCTGGTAGCTGTGCGGCTTCTACTAACTGTGGTATTGCTACTTCAAATTAAAACATCCACATGTGTTAGCTGGATGTTTGTAACACAGTTTTGGCTCCCGGTGTTTGCTAGGTTGTCAGCATTTGCCTGAAATAATTTGTCAGATTTTTTAAACCGTTAAAACCGGCAGAAACCGGAAGGACCGGCGCAGGGATTCGCGTTGTAAAACCAAGGAGTGCAATGAAATAGCTTGCTGACGGATGTTGTGGATGAATTCAATAATCATAGCGAAAAATGCATCTAGATATGTTGATAAGACAGTACTGTTGTCCTTGTTCTTCGCAGCATAACCAGGAGGCTGGGGAGATAGATATATTTATATTTCTGCTATATGTCTATCGAAACGAATATGAGTAATAAATTCAAAATTGCCACACAACCAGGCAGTGTTGCCACAAAGTTGGCAGTCAGTTTTGAATTTTGAATTGGCTACCCATGTTTGTTTTGAGTAAGGTAAAGAACCGAAACATAAATGTATCTATCTCCTTTAGGCTGGTCATTCTACGAGAAATAAGGCTAACAGTAGTCTTATCGATATGTGTAATGTGCCTCGTACATGCACCAACAACTTACGTAATTTAGATATATTATTGAATAATCCTTGGTCACAGCATGCGGGCTAAGAAGAGTGAGAAGTATCCGAACAAGCGTTATATATCTGGCTCGCGCCCTTCCCGAAAGTATTTTCATGCTCCGAGGACGGCGTAAGCCAAATATGCAGCCGCCGTTCAGATATTTTTTTTCCCTCGTGTCACCTTACGTATCATTAGCGAAGGTTATTCAATAATATATTGAATAGCTTAGCACAACATAACTCATGTACCAGATCCTTTGTAAGCATGCCGACACCATGCGTTGTAAGCATGGTGCCGTCATAAAGATTACTTTGGTTAGAACGTGGTCCGGCTGACAAAATCGCACGTCAGAAATCGTTGGAACGGCGCAAAGGATTTATCGGTGTTCTTATCATTCGAGAAGCAAGCTCATATCATTCATATCAGTCAAGGCATGATAAACATGCCATTTGACTCTACCGATTGGATTGCCGTGGTATTTGGCGGACCAAACACGCTAAATCCAGTTGTTGACAAAGGTAGTGCCATTCGCAAACGTTCGACTCCCGCTGTCCGCGCACGCGGATCACGTGACCGCTATCCGGGCCCGCGTGATCACTTAACCGCTGTCCGGACCCGCGTGATCACGTGACCGCTGTCCGGGCCCGTGGGATCACGTGACCGCTGTCCGGGCCAACGGGATCACGTGACCGCTGTCCGGGCCCACGGGATCACGTGACCGCTGTCCGGGCCCGCGGGATCACGTGACCGCTATCCGGGCCCACGGGATCACGTGACCGCTGTCCGGGCCCGCGGGATCACGTGACGGCGCGCTGGGTCCGCAGGCGAGGCGGCCGAGCCGCTGCACACGCTCAACCACCATCAGGCGGCTGTAAAGGCCGTCTCCTGGTGCCCGTGGAGCCCGCACCTGCTGGCGTCCGGCGGTGGCACTGCAGACCGCACCATCCGCTTCTGGAACGCCTCCACCGGACAGCTGCTGAACACCACCACTACCAACTCACAGGTGGGTCTGCCGTCGGCAGATCAGCGCTATCAACTCACCGGTGAGAGGGTCTGCTGACTGTCGGCCGATCAGCGCTACGAACTCACAGGTGAGAGGGTCTGCTGACTGTCGGCCGATCAGCGCTATCAACTCACAGGTGAGAGGGGTCTGCCGACTGTCGACCGATCACTCCTACCACCAGCAGCAGCTCACAGGAGATAGGATGACGGGTGACCTGCCGCCAAACGATACCCACAGCAAACTCACAAGAAAGAGGAGCCCTGACCGATCCTGGTCGACACCGCCAAGAACTCACAGTAACTAAGGTCTACTGACATCTGCGCAACTCAAACAGTTGGGAGGATCAGCTGATGTTCAGTGGACCCGCACCATCACCACAAACCGACCAGTGAGAATGTGCCGTCACCACGGCCGTGGCTCGACTCCGCAGGGAACCCGGCGCCTTAGCAATCCCATCACCAGGCACCGCTGTCGTGTGTGTGCGGTACATACACACCAGCTGCCGCTGAGGTCCAGCTCCGGTGGCGTGCTCGCGTGTCCGTGCGAGGCGCGCGCACGCGCGGTCGCCCGGCGCGCGCCTGCCGTGCTGGGTCTCCGGTGGCCTCTGTGGGCTGAGGCCCAGCTCCAGTGGCGTGCTCGCGTGTCCGTGTGGGGCGCGCGCACGTGCGGTCGCCCGGCGCGCGCCTGCCGTGCTGTGTCTCCGGTGGCCTCTGTGGGCTGAGGCCCAGATCCGGTGGAGTGCTCGCGTGTCCGTGTGAGGCGCGCACCTGCCGTGCTGTGTCTCCGGTGGCGTCTGTGGACTGACGACGCGCCGCCAACTGGCAGGTGTGCTCGCTAGTCTGGTCGGCCGAGTTCAAGGAGATCATGTCCGGACACGGCTTCAGCTACAACCAGCTGACCATCTGGAAGTACCCGCAGATGACCAAGGTGGTGGATCTCACCGGTATGTCCGTCGCCTGTTCTCTTGTCTTGTCGCGCCGTGATGAAGTAATCGCAGCCCTGCGCTTCTTGTCATGGTGCGGTGCGACTCGGGGTAATAGATACCGAACATAGCGAAGTTCAGTACCAAAAACAAACTGCAGTACTAAACTAGAAATACACTAGATGTGCGATGAAGGCTAGATTTCCAGCCATGTACTGAATTTCCAGCCTTGTAGTAAATATTTGGCAGCCGGTAACCAGGTAGCGTGGCTCAGGTGCCAGAAAAGAAATACAGTTACAATTTGATTGAATGCTGTGCCCAGACGTCTTGCAGGAAATTATCGAGGAGCTGTAAACCACACAGCACTTTCAGCATACATTGGCTAATAGCAAACAATTTAGCATATTTTATAGAGAACTAGTGAAGAAGTTCGAGAACACGCTTCAAGCACACAACCTTTCGGTTACGGATCCACCACGTTACCGATTGAGACCACCTGACGTACCGCGAAACTCGGAAAATTCACGGTGTACGAGAAAAAAAAATCACGCCACGAAAACCTTGAGCCGGCCCGCCACGGAAGTTTGGCTGCTTTAGACAAGTAATTATCAATGGATCAGTTCAAAACAATTAAACAATACTTTGTTTGGTGCTGAGCTCGTCGAAATCGCCCGGATATAATTTGATTCACAGCTCTGTGAAAAGCAGGTCGTTTATACGCGAACCCTATAGGCTAATAGAAAAAGCACGCCGTGCAGCAGATGTGCTACCAACGTTCTTCGGTGGGGACTGACAGATACGATACGACTGACCGCCACATGTCTGCTGATATTGTGGGAGAGGGCACTGGATGATCGGTGCGCACGCTGTTGACTTGTACTGCTCAGTCATGGCATAGATGGTAGCCCAGAATATCGTTAATCGTAACGCCTGCGTCATCATTAAAAAAACCTGCCCAGGGTCAAGATTCGTGCAAGCTTTCCGGTTGGAAACCGTAAGGAAGTTTCCCAATACGGGTACCCGCCGCCCGAAATGTTTATGGCGCCTTATAATTGGCCTTGAAGCTACGGAAACACTGTCTTGCTATTGGAATCTTGACTGATTTGCCACCGAAGTGTTATGGCGACAAACACGACTTAAATAGCCGTAAGACATGCATTTAACATTAGCATCCGTAAGATGACTTAAATGACCGTAAAGGGTACATTAAACATTAATAGCCGTAAGATGACTTAAATGGCCGTAACACTAAATAATATAGCCGTAAATATAGCCGTAAAGAACATTAACAGCCGTATCTTCCTGATTCGGGTCACAAGTCGCGGGTGTTAAAGGGAATGTTTCACATTTGAAGATGGGGCGGCATGCATCAGATATGGAAAGGCTCGCTTATAACTATCTGTATGTTTTTGAATGCAACTTACCGCTCTAGGTAAAAGACAAACTTTATGTACATATGCTCAATGCATCGTTTTGTCACTTCATGGAGCGTCTTTACGGCATCAAGAGTCGCTGCCAGACTGGCCGTACCAGAATTCTACTGAGGCGGACAGGCTAGCTCACTTGTAGTACTTCAACTTGCTGCTAGGTGGCTTGGCAATTTATGCATGAAAAACGGGCATCGTTGTGTACGCGTGTTTTTGCCTTTTCTCGTGGTTTCTTGAATATTATCCGTGATGGAATGTTTATGATTTGATTTGCATTTTAGGTTGCGGTGCTATTCTTAGGTTATTCGATTTCCAGCCTCATGTCCGTCAAAGCTGCCGAAATGCCTATATTATGCATCACAAAAGCTTTTTGTGATCGAGACTGGCATTTAACACGTTCAGCTGGTTGAAAGGCAACTAGTGCCGGTTGATGTGATAACTCATGCTAACGTGCTCCAGACACGAGTTAGTTAATGTCGTGGGTGCTAGAGCTGACCGTGTTCTACCGCCACAGGCCACGAGTCCCGGGTGCTGGCTCTGACCGTGTTCCACCACCACAGGCCACGAGTCTCGGGTGCTGGAGCTGACCGTGTTCCATTGTCACAGGCCACGACTCCCGGGTGCTGGAGCTGACCGTGTTCCACCGCTACAGGTCACGAGTCTCGGGTGCTGGAGCTGACCATGTTCCACCGCCACAGGCCACGAGTCTCGGGTGCTGGCTCTGACCGTGTTCCACCGCCACAGGCCACGAGTCTCGGGTGCTGGAGCTGACCGTGTTCCACCGCTACAGGCCACGAGTCTCGGGTGCTGGAGTTGACTGTGTTCCACCGCCACAGGCCACGAGTCTCGGGTGCTAGAGCTGACCGTTTTTCACCGCCACAGGCCACGAGTCTCGGGTGCTGGAGCTGACCGTGTCGCCGGACGGGTCGACGGTGGCGAGCGCTGCGGCCGACGAGACGATTCGCCTGTGGAAGTGCTGGCAGACGGACAAGGCGAAGAAGACCAAGGCGTCGGCCACCAAGACCGGCACCAGCGCGCTCCTACGGGGCGGTATCCGATGAGGCGGCGACCGACCCGCTCCGGGCAGGCCGGATGTCGGCCTGCACCCGGCAGCCGTGGCGCCGTCCCGTGCCGCCTGTCCCGATGGCGGCACACAGTGCAGTTGTGGCATCACGCAAGCAGCGATCATCAGACTGAGCTTGGCGGTGGGGTAGTGACTCCGCCGCCTGCACGGGGAATGGCCCCGCCGCTCGAGTCAGGCATGACTCCGATGAGCTAGGAATGGCTAGCGAAGCTAAGAATAGCTCCGCAGCCATGGAACGACGTGCTCTTGTAATTCTGTTTTACTCTGTCTCATCGTATTAAAGCATGGAGCGTGTCTGATATGCGCCGTCCGATGTCATAACCGCGCCTTCACGGCCTCGGGCCATGGGCGGTCGCTGTGATCACAGCGGCGCGTCCTCCCCGGGTGACGCTTATATTGCGCATGCAAATAAATGGTCTGGAACTATTATGTGTCCAAAGAGCCAGGAGGGCAATCTTTCAGGTGCGAGCTTCTTATGAGCGTTCGTTATGGTTTTCAGTGACCTCGCCCGTTCCTTCGGTGGTGTTATTTTCGTCGCTGTTTCCCTGACCTATAAGGAAGGCTTGGCAAACATGTACGGGAAAACAGCGGTGGGCAAAAGCGCAGGCGCCAGTGGTATCTTGTAAGTACCCACCCAGTCAAACCACCCAGTCAGTCACACACTACAGTCGAACACGACACGCAGCCAAAGATGGCGTTAGTATGCATGGCCCGGCCCTCCCATCAGCCTCGCAATCTCGGCGACCGACTGCCAGATCCAGACCACATCATGGCGCCGGTGAGATCCGGACCCGCCTGGCGACGGCTTAAATCAAGTCTTAAGGTCAGAGCAAGGTCAAAATAAACTTTTCACCGAAAACCTACCGCTAGGGCATTTTCACTTTCGTTACACACTCTTGGTCACAAAGGGGTCAATGAACTAGTTATTTTCACCGTATGATGGCCGAAGATCATTGATCTAAAATGACACCCTCAACATTTTACTTTGAACAACTTGCCGCCTAAGACAGGTCTTGGCGCCGATTTTAAATTCAAATATGAAAACCAACTGAAAGGTTCTAGTCACTTTGACCTGAAGGTCAAATAAAGCTCACTGATCTGACACGACCTCGATTAACATTTTTCACGGGAAGGGCATCGAGATTAAAGATGGCTGCATGAATGATATGAGACGCTTTGGACACTGATCTCGAGTTTGTCCCTACCTGACCCGTGGATCACGACATCGACACCAAAGCTTTCAACACAACGAAGTTCGTAGGATCCTACCCTGCGGATTTGGTGCTTTAGCTCACGTTCTTTTTAATATCTCGGGAGGGGTCAGACTGACACTCCACCCGAAAGCGTCGCACCGTGCCGGCCGCCCGAGTGTGTTAATTTAACGCCTTCCGAGCACCCCGTGTGCTCGGGAGGCACCAAATTTCACATCGCTCAACACACCATACCGAAATATAATGGCGACAGAGTGTCGGCCAACAAAATTTATGCATTTGCAAGAAGTTGACTCCCAAACTTCGAAGCGCCAAAACACCAGAAGCCCGAAGGACAAGGCATCTTATGGAGGTCAAAAGCTGTTTTTCTTCAGAGGAACCCGTGAGATCTGAACATCTCGCAACCCAGCTCAACAGTAATGTAATGGCTGAGTGGTTAGCGTATTCGGCTCCCACGTGGAGGGTTCGTACCCTGCTATCCCAGCGGCGCGACGGCTGCCGAGCACCGCACCCGTCCAAGTTGCAAGCGCTCAATAAGGGGATGCGCCGCACCGCATCGCATCGTGTCTCCTTGTTTACAATGTCAACGATACTGCAGCACTGATGTCAAGACATCTCTTCTAACCGGTATCTGTATACTGCTGAAGGTGTTCTTCGCTAATGCGTACATGGCAATTGGTGCCCAGCTCAGCATTCCGGCTCAGCGGCCCAATCCGACTGTGGAGTGAAGGTGTGGGGGGCGAGCACCACAAGCGCTTCGACGGCCAAATGAACTCCCTCAGACCGCATTGGCAGCGGCCACGGCGGTCGCGCGCGCCATCTGCAGGCCGCTCAACGAAAACGGAGCGACACCTGAACGCGGCGTCCTGGGGCAGCCACCGATCAGGAGCTGAACGGGTGCCCCCCCCCCCCCCCCCCCGAGGCAATGGTGACCTGGGCGCCCACACCGCTCGCACAATGGTACCTTGCCTCCACTAAGGAATAATGCCTCCGTTATCGTCATTAGAACCTTCAATAGCTACTCGTTGCATGCAATTTAACAGGCATAGCTTCGACCCAATATCGCGGGGCTTTGACGTGCTTTCCTCGCATTATCATTATGCTATTTATGCTTCATATCATTATTACATTAGTGCTACTTTCCTTGCGTTACATTGTTCCCCATTATATTATATGCAGTTTAAAGCGACATTCCGACAATCCCCTACGATATGTTCATTCCTTGGAAACGGGCACTGACGAAGATAGACAACTGCACGACGAAGCGGTTGTGATTAGAAGCGCATATATTTCACTTCATTCTCATCTACCGTCACATTGTACAAAACATGAAGACGCATCGACCACGCGTAGTCCCAAACAATAACGCTCGCACTTATAAAAGTGAACCGATACCCTCCAAACCGACAAATGCAAGCCCCAGAAGATCGAGTTACTCGAAGAGACGGTGGAATCTGATTCACACCAGTCCACAATCGGTTCAATGGAAAGCTGCATATTTAATAACACAAAGGGAAATAAATACATCTAGCTTCCCCTCGCGTCGCGCGCTCACGACCAACAGTTTGCGGAGTAGAGAACAATTAATGGCGATGAGGCGGGCGATACTGGTGCAGGGTGGGGGTGGGGGATGATGATGAGGGGCTCAGTCGTTCTGCGCCTGGCTGGTGAAGTACGAGACCAGACCGCCGAACTCCCGGCTGCTCTCCGCCTCGGCCGGCGCCGGCTCGCTGACAGCCGGCGGCGGCGCCAGCGGCGGCGGCGGGTCAGCTGGCCGCGGCGCGTACTGCGGCGGCGGCGGCACCGGCGGCACCGGCGGGCCCGGCCCGTAGCGCAGGCCGTACATGGCCCGCCACGGCTGGTGCGGGCTGGCCGCCGGTCCGCCCGGCATCGCCACTGCCGGCCGCAGGCCGGGGTGGTACGGCTGGCCTGGATAGAAGTGCGGCGGCCGCGGCGGGCCGGGCCCCGCCGCCGCGCCGTACGGGTGGTGGACAGACGCCAGCGGCGGCGGCCGGCCCGGCAGGCCTGGGTGCGGATGGTACGCCGGCGCCGGCGCCGGGGCCGGCCCGGCCGCCGCCACCGTCGCCGCCGCCGGGCCGGTCGGGTAGCGCGGCGGTGGCCGCACCAGCATGTGACCGCCGGCCATCGACATGGGCAGGCCGCGGCCCGGCGCTGACCCCGCTCCAGCCGGCAGCCGCAACGGCGGCAGCTGCATGCCGACAGGAGCCGCAGACGCCTGCGGCGGCGAGGCCGGGCTAGGCGATCGTTGCAGGTTCTGCAGCAGCCGGTGCGGCGCCCGCATCGGCTCACCGGCGGGTTCCAGCGGCGCGGCGGCCGGCTGGGCGGGTTCGACCGCCGCCGCCGCTGGCTGCTGATGCTCAGTCGGCGCGGCCACCGGCTCGGTGGCGGCGGCGGCCGATGGCGGCCGGGGCGAGGGGGACGCTGAGACCACCCGCGTGTCCAACTCCTCAACGGCCGGCTTGCTTTTGGTCCTCCTCTGGGGGATGGTGTTCATATCCTCCCCACTGTCGTCAGCTACTTCCTCTTCTTCCGCTTCCGCCTCCTCTGCTTCTTCTTTCTCTGCAAATGAAGGGAACAACACTCGATCTCCTAAACCGCACAGGCACATAACTCAGGTCAACAAGGATCTGCAAACTGATCTGGGAACGCTGTTCAAGCCTATTCCATTGGAAACGCGAAGGACATCTCTCGCCCCTGCCCTGCCGGCAACACATGCCTGATATGAAATGAAAACGCACCGGTACTGCTACGTGTCGATGTGCACACTGACTTACACCAATTGGAGAATGGTTACTCGAATCTGAAGAGTAACGGCTATATGAATCGACAGCATAAATCCCAAACTAAAAAACTAAACACGAATGAAAAAGACGCTCACAATGCGAGCGGTGCATCGCGTCTTTTCCCCATCAGCACCATGAGCGCTTCATCACTAATTAAACGGGATGAGCGCCGAGCCCATACACCTTACCAAAATTTTGAGGTCTCGCTCAACGTAGGAATAAAGATTTACCTGCAAGTGTCCACACATCCAAACTCTTATCATACTTTCGTCAAGACGCATTAAGTTCATCGCTCTGAACTTGCACGCGAAACGACAACTTGATCGGTAGACTGGGTCGCTAAGATGACAGTTTTCGAACCATCGAGACATGAGCGGACGAGCTGCGCACAAGCGGACCACAGACAGTTCAGAGAGCGACAGCACGCGCGCCGGCGCCGCTGAGCGCGTGCCCGGCGCGCCACCGGCTGAGCTCGGTCCACCACTCACCAGGCTGCTCGTCCGACTCGCTCTTCTCGTCGGCCGGCGGCTTGAACTCGTCGCTCTCCGAAGAGCTCCGCTTGAAGCGTCGACCCAGACTCATGGGTTCGATGGGCCGCAGCTGTTGGGCATCAGAGTGTCAGACACAGCATCCCGTCCAGACCACCCGCCGCCGACAGACCAGGGCGTCAGACACACCATCCCGTCCAGACCAGGGCGTCAGACACACCATCCCGTCCAGACCAGGGCGTCAGACACACCATCCCGTCCAGACCAGGGCGTCAGACACACCGTCCCGTCCAGACCAGGGCGTCAGACACACCGTCCCGTCCAGACCAGGGCATCCGACACACCATCCCGTCCAGACCACCTGCCGCCGACAGACCAGGGCGTCAGACACAGCACCCCATCCAGACCACCGACCGCCGACAGACCAGGGTCAGACACAGCATCCCGTCCAGACCACCGACCGCCGACAGACCAGGGCGTCAGACACAGCATCCCGTCCAGACCAACCGCCGACAGCCGCGCGCAACAGCGGCCAGGGCGCTCCGTCCCGCCCCGCCCGCTGACGGTCTGCAGACGCGCCAGCAGACGCGCCGCCCCGAGCGGAGTACGTCACACCACAACCCACACACACACCCACACCCACACCCACACCCACACCCACACCCAACCCACACCGCGCGCAACAGCGGCCAGGGCGCTCCGTCCCGCCCCGCCCGCTGACGGTCTGCAGACGCGCCGCCCCGAGCGGAGTACGTCACACACACACCCACACACACACCCACACACACACACACCCACACCCACCCACACCCACACCCACACCCCACACCCACACCCACACCCACACCCACACCCACACACACAAACCACTGATCGCACAGCCCACTCCACTAGCTCTGCCTGTCGGTCGGCAAAATAGCCTTGTTTGCTTCTCTAGCTATACCCTAACCCCCACAACCAGTCCCTAACGCAGCGGGGCCGCGAGAGCTGCGCACCGGCAGCTGCCAGCGCCCGGCAGTCACACGGCCGATGCGGCCACGCTCGCCATCTGAGTGACCCGGCCCACCGACGCCCGCCCACCACTGACCGTGTCACTATCCGACTCAGACTCCAGGATGGCTGCGTAGTTTGTCTTCTTGCCGCGCGTGCGCCGCGCCAGCGGCTCCACCTCCGCCTCGGGCTCGGCGTCGGCGTACTGAACGCGGCGGCGCGGCTTCTCGGCCGCCCGGTCGCCAGACGCGGCACGCCGCTTCTTGGCCGCCGATTTCTTGCGCGCCTTGGTCGCCGGCCGCTTGCCGCCAGAGCGGGCCGCCGGCTTCTTCCTGTGGCGAGGGAGACGGACGAGTCACGAGGAGGACGGAGACGGACCAGCCGCCGTCGAAGCGGGAGACCAGCAGGTCGCGGGGGGGGGGGGGGGCGGTCGCGGGCGAGCCGCATGGGCGACACGTGAACAACAAATCGCATTAGACCAATCTGCTGCCATCGATAAAATCCCAGCATACGAGATAAACGCACCTCAGGCACACCGGGTTCGCCACGACGTCGGAACAAAACGGTGGCCAGTTCTACCTTGATCTGCTGCTGTGTGCTGCGGCAGTACGACGGCACATCCCTGAACAAAGCAGCAACTCAACAGCTCGTCGCTCGCTGGTGAGCGGCTCGCTCTGACCGGTGTCAGCGGGGCACACTGGACACTGACGGCCGGAGACCGACCGAGCACCTGGCGCGCGGCCTACCTCTTCTTCTTGCGTCCCCAGGTGCCGTCCGACTCGTCCGAGTCCTCGCCGGAGACGACAAAGTCGCGCATGGGCCGCGGCCGCTTCCTGCCGCGTGGCGCGCCCCACTCTTCGTCGCTGCTCTCGTCCGAGACGTACCGCTGGCGGCCCCTGGCGTCACCGGTTTCAGGTCACACGGCGCCCAGAGACGCCTCCGGCACAGACACACACCTGCCAGTGACGCGCCCGGCTGCCCGTGATCTCACCATTAGCTACGCGGCCCTCACCCCGGCCAAACAATTGGCTGGGAACGGTGCGCTGCAGCCACCAACAGCAGACAGTGCAGTGCAGGGGGAGCGCTCCCGTCGATGAGAACGCCCTTGGCGGCGGCCCATGGGCGGCCGACCGGCGCTGCCATCCTGCTGCCGGCGAGCGCAGGCGGAGCCGGCCCGGCGCCGTCTGGGGAGGGTACGGGCGCCGCTCGCTCACCATGGGCGGCCGACCGACGCCGCCGCCCTGCTGCCTGAGAGCGCAGGTGGAGCCGGCCCGGCGCCGTCTGGGGAGGGTACGGGCGCCGCTCGCTCACCATGGGCGGCCGACCGACGCCGCCGCCCTGCTGCCTGAGAGCGCAGGTGGAGCCGGCCCGGCGCCGTCTGGGGAGGGTACGGGCGCCGCTCGCTCACCATGGGCGGCCGACCGACGCCGCCACCCTGCTGCCTGAGAGCGAAGGTGGAGCCGGCCCGGCGCCGTCTGGGGAGGGTACGGGCGTCGCTCGCTCACCTGGGACGGGCAGAGCGGCGCGTGGGCTGCCGCGCCGGCCGCCGCCGGCCGCGCCGCGTCTCCAGCTCACTCTCGGCCGACAGCTCGTCCGGGTTGAACTCGTCGTCGTCCTCCAGCTCGTCCTCGCTCGTCGCCTTGAAGCTGGCATCAGCCTCGTCGTCGTCATCGCCGTCGTCGTCCAGGTCGTTAATGCGCCGCTTGCGTTTCTTGGGCGGCGGCGGCGCCACCACTTCATCGTCCGACTCATCGGAGTGAGCGTCGGCGGCGGCGGTGGCGGAGGCGGCGGCGGCAGAGGAGGCAGGGGCAGCGGCGTCGGAGGCGGCGGCGGCCGCGGGGGCAGCAGAGGCGGCCGTGTCGTCGGCTCCGTTGTCGGGAGCGTCAGTGGCGGCGGCAGGTTCGGTGGCCGCCACTTCGGCCTCAGGGACGGCCTCGGCCTCCGCGATGTTCTCCATGGACTTGCCGCGGCCGGCGTTACCCGCGCCACGCACGTATTCCAGCTCGTCCTGCCGGCAGTCACCACACACGATCAGTCACCGCCGGTGCAAAGCGGCCCGTCAGGCGGCACACCGCTCCCTGCACGGCACCTCCGAACAACCTGTGCGGCAGTGTTGGAAATTCAAAAAAAAAAAATCCTGGTAGCGGGGTACAAACTTTCTATAGTGGAGTACAAAATTATCCAAGTGCTGTGGGTCATCGCAGCTTTATTTAGGTTATCTTTGAGAGATAATAGCACAATAGGTGGCACTGAACAAAAGCGCCACTTTTCATACACAGCAATTCATGTCAAAGCAATTTAAATGAAAGAAAACATCCGTATTAAACATGGCACACTGAAACAACAGTCTCATACTCTGTGCTATGAAACACATGTACATATACAATGGTTTGCAATTTATGAAAGACTCTGTGTATACACCCTCCCAAACGGAGGGCAATTACGCACCGGGCTTATACCCTCCAAAATGGAGGGTGGCTACACACCGGGCTTATACACTCTCCAAAATGGAGGGTGGGTACGATACGCACAGCCAGACAAAAACGGCACACAAAAAATGCACATGAACATGCCGCAGACGCAGATGCAAATGAACATGCCACTCATGGTCCACCACGATCACGCTACTCACGCTCCACCACGGTCACGCTACTCACGCTCCACCAGCTAACTGGTTTTAAAAACAGCTAAACATCCATGCCCTCCACATTCCCACTCCCGATCAACACACGAGCCCGTGCACGTCCCGCCCAAACAAAAGAGAAAGGCAGCACTCTTAACCGATTAACCGAGCCAGCGCAAGTACAATGACTGACAGACCCGTGCAGGCCGGCCAAACAGTCACTCCGCCGACTCCGGCACATAATGGAACGTATTAATGGATTTTGATGCGCTTTAACCGATATCATTGCGAAATATGATAATTTATGTTGCAATTAATTGATGTTTTTGTCCTCATAAGCCCTTCTCCTTAATTTGTCGGACCAAAGTTATGGGTTCATGTTACACTGGCGTCCTGATGTTTTTGCCGGAGTGAGATGGCTGTCTCCGAAGTTTTTTGGCTACTTATAGCAACATTTTTCGACTTAAAAGGGCATTTTTGTAAAACCTGAATTATCAGCTTGAATTTTACACTCTTAAGTGACAAATTTAACTTGGTTTAAATCCACAGCTGCCGTAACACTTGTGTACTCCGTATACCAGGAAGTGGCCAAAAATCCAACCACATGGCGGTTCTGGATGAGTACAAAAAAGTCCGTCACAATCGTGATGCCCATCTCTATACAGCTTCCCTCCAAATGTTTACAAATCTGTTCAAGGCATGAGCACGAGCAGAATATTTATGCTCTTGACAAATCAGCCACGAAGAGGCGAATCATTAAAACCGATTGAAGAGTTTTGCTATGTTCAACCTCCAACCTGGGCTGGGAGGCGGGCGCATGCCGCTGAATAGTTGAGGCGTTTTCGACGCTGAATTGCGAGTGATTCTCTTGTTCGCATTGCCATGACACAGTGGTGGCGCGTGGGTAGGCGGCCGTCTGCGGTAGGTGGTTGGGCATGCGATGTTCTATGAATGTTCGTTGCATCCCTGGCAATTAATGCGGTTCGTCGTCAACGGTAGGTTAAGCCATGTTCAAATTTGGGTTGGTCTGCATCGGGCATAGGAAGTACGAGCTTTGCTAATCTACAGACCGGTGCGATTCTGGTACTCGTTTCCCATTTCCCGGTATTGTTCAAAGGCGATTCCACTCAACATTCACACGCTTTATTTTTCACATTTCCATACATGGTTTATCATAAACCTAGGTGGCAACACAGGCTGCCTGCTAATGGGCATCTTAGTCTGGTGGGTGCAAGATTTGTGCTCTTCCAGATATCAATACGTGGCTCCTGATGGAAGCAGCAAGTCTCAAGCTGTTGCACCTTCTGGTTATATTTTGTCCTGACACAAAAGAGGTAAAATGAGTTTTCCAAAAGTTGTTCTTGTTGCATCATATCGGAGTACAGAATATTCCATTTTACCTTGTCACAACCCTGGGGTACAAAACCTCCTGGTGTACATTATACCAGGAAACGTCAAGTTTTCCAACATTGCTGCGCAGCTTCACCACCTGACCCCGGTCACACTCACCTGTACGGCGTCACCACCTGACCCTGGTCACACTCACCTGTACGGTGCCACCACCTGACCCTGGTCACACTCACCTGTATGGTGCCACCACCTGACCCTGGTCACACTCACCTGTACGGCGTCACCACCTGACCCTGGTCACACTCACCTGTACGGTGCCACCACCTGACCCCGGTCACACTCACCTGTATGGTGCCACCACCTGACCCTGGTCACACTCACCTGTACGGCGTCACCACCCGACCCTGGTCACACTCACCTGTATGGTGCCACCACCTGACCCTGGTCACATTCACCTGTATGGTGCCACCATCTGACCCTGGTCACACTCACCTGTATGGCGCCACCACCTAACCCTGGTCACACTCACCTGTGTGGTGCCACCATCTGACCCCGGTCACATTCACCTGTATGGTGCCACCACCTGACCCTGGTCACACTCACCTGTATTGTGCCACCACCTGACCCTGGTCACACTCACCTGTACGGCGTCACCACCTGACCCCGATCACACTCACCTGTACGGCGTCACCACCTGACCCTGGTCACACTCACCTGTACGGCGTCACCACCTGACCCCGATCACACTCACCTGTACGGCGTCACCACCTGACCCCGGTCACACTCACCTGTATGGTGCCACCACCTGACCCCGATCACACTCACCTGTACGGCGTCACCACCTGACCCTGGTCACACTCAGCTGTACGGCGCCACCACCTGACCCCGGTCACACTCACCCGTATGGCATCGTCGATCATCTCGTCGAACTGTTTGACCTTCTGACTGATCTCCGCGGCGGGCCGGCGCGCCCGCAACGTGTAGATGGGCTCGTCCGAATCGTCCGAGTCTTCGCTGGCCTCGTCAGACTCGTCCGACTCCTCGTCGGTCGACTCGTCGTCGGAGCTGCTGCCGTCGCCGCCCACAGACGCGTCCGAGCCCTCGTCCTCCTGGCGAACGCGGCGGCAGCTCTCACCATTGCCACGCACTGGGCACTACGGTAACGGCGACGAGCCAAGAGCGACAGGCGCACAATGCAGGGGCCGCCACGTGGACGTGACCGCCGCTGGTGACAGCCACTTTAAGACACGCTTAGGCCCTCACTCTATGCGTTAACGATTGGCCGCCGACGAATACGGCGCACGTGCACCGCAATACATACTGGAGGAAGCGAGCCGACGGCAACGACAGGTGACGTCTGCATGTGGCGAACACCCCACCCAACCAGACTGCTCCCCAAAGCAATTCAACACCGGGTACATCATATAAAATAACGCTCAATCGGTGATCCGATGACGCACTTCTCATTTTGTGTGTCCGTATTCATACCAGATCCGCATTCGTGCAGAAAGGGAGAGATAGCAAGTCGTGATAGCAGCAAGCTGCCGGCCACTCACAGCTTTGGAGCGTTTGGGTGGCCGGGGCCGGCTGGGCAGCACGTTCCCCATACTGATGTTGACGTAATCGAGCCGCTGCTTGCGCAGCAGGTCGTTGTCGCGCTGCTTCAAGGCCACGTCAAACTCCTCCAACCGCTGCACCAGAGCGCTGACCAGCCGACCCTGCCGACAGCACGGGCACGTCAGCACTGCCAGCCGACTGAACATAACACGGGCACGTCGGCACTGTCAGCCGACTGAACATAACACGGGCACGTCGGCACTGTCAGCCGACTGAACATAACACGGGCACGTCGGCACTGTCAGCCGACTGAACATAACACGGGCACGTCGGCACTGTCAGCCGACTGAACATAACACGGGCACGTCGGCACTGTCAGCCGACTGAACATAACACGGGCACGTCGGCACTGTCAGCCGACTAAACATAACGCGGGCACGTCGGCACTGTCAGCCGACTGAACATAACACGGGCACGTCAGCACTGTCAGCCGACTGAACATAACACGGGCACGTCAGCACTGTCAACCGACTGAACATAACACGGGCACGTCGGCACTGTCAGCCGACTAACATAACACGGGCACGTCGGCACTGTCAGCCGACTGAACATAACACGGGCACGTCAGCACTGTCAGCCGACTGAACATAACACGGGCACGTCGGCACTGTCAGCCGACTGAACATAACACGGGCACGTCGGCACTGTCAGCCGACTGAACATAACACGGGCACGTCGGCACTGTCAGCCGACTGAACATAACACGGGCACGTCGGCACTGTCAGCCGACTGAACATAACACGGGCACGTCGGCACTGTCAGCCGACTGAACATAACACGGGCACGTCGGCACTGTCAGCCGACTGAACATAACACGGGCACGTCGGCACTGTCAGCCGACTGAACATAACACGGGCACGTCGGCACTGTCAGCCGACTGAACATAACACGGGCACGTCGGCACTGTCAGCCGACTGAGCATAACACGGGCACGTCGGCACTGTCAGCCGACTGAACATAACACGGGCACGTCAGCACTGTCAGCCGACTGAACATAACACGGGCACGTCGGCACTGTCAGCTGACTGAACATAACACGGGCACGTCGGCAGTGCAAGTCATTCCCGCGCGCGTGAAACGACGACGACCAGCGGCGTCGCACCATCGTCAAATCCCAGAAGCACACACATACTGTTCAGCTGTGTCAAAAGCACTAGGACCACCGAAAAAAATTGGTAAATCCCGTTTTCCTGAAAGTGGAAGGCTGCCATAAATTACAAAGCAGCTTTTCAAAGCAGACACATCCGGAGCAAATGACGCCGCTATAAAAAAGTACAATTAGCGGGCTGTCGCATACCATAGGGCATATGCTGTATACAAGCTTTGCCAAATTATTACAGCATAAAGCGAACACTAGTAGCAAACAGAAAGCGACGGCGCGAATCAGAAGAGAACGCCGTAGCGTTTGATGCATTTGACTGGGAATCGTCTTCCAGTGGGCCAAATTTTATGCGTCCTCACGCATCCAGCTGAGTGCTCTCTATCCTAATCTACAAATTTCCGGCCAGGATACTGCATTGCGTACACCTGACACACATGGTACACCAGCCCTTTCGGACTAGTCAACAAACCACCAGGCACGGCATGACAACATTCGGCCACCGCGGTGGCAAGGATGTCGACAACTCCAATGCTTTCGCACCCCCGGATAAGGGTTCACCGTCAATGCATGTTACCTGCCGCTGCTGGTCTCGCTCGGGATCGACCAATCAGCACTGAGCTGAGCGGCGGTCAATCCAGAACACTATTACCTGCCACTGCTGGCCTCGCTCGGGATCGACCAATCAGCACTGAGCTGAGCGGCGGTCAATCCAGAACACTATTACCTGCCGCTGCTGGCCTCGCTCGGGATCGACCAATCAGCACTGAGCTGGGCGGCGGTCAGTCCAGAACACAGACGCCCCGGGCTTGGCAAATCAGGTGGATAGGTTGGAACCTCACTTTTCAAAGGGCAACGGATTAGCAGCCAACAAAATGTGGCTACGGAGGCGACCGAGGAGCCAGAACTTGGACAGCACTCACTCATAAAGACGTTCCGGACAGACAAGGCGAGTTTTTAACGCTGCCAAGCCAAAACCATCAAGAACACGCCTTCTGGTCGATACACGTTTCGGAATGCTCCTTGCTCTGTTCGTGCGGTTAAACGGTTAACGACAGCTTATCAAGAACAGCCTATTTACGCATGTAGCAGGCTGAGTTGTAAGCGGCTCCCGGCACCTGAGACCTCCCGCCCGGCGACGGTGTCTGAGCGCACCGACTCACGTGCTCGCAGGGAGGACAGTACCAGCTGCCCTCCGGTATGCTGAGCAGCGGCGGGCGCACGCAGTTGGTGTGCCAGCCGCCGTTGCAGCCGTCGCAGAGCAGAATGTACTCAGGGTGGTCGCCGTGGCCGCACTTGCGACACTGATCCTCCTGGTCCGGCTCGTCCTCAGGCTCGTCCTCGTCCTCGTCCGACACCTCGGCGGCAGCGTCCTCAGCCTCTGCAGGGCGACACCAGACAGTCGTCTCCAGCATCGCAACCAGCCGGTCGAGGACAGTGGAGGCGTGCTGGACACGCGGGCCGGCGGCCGCCGCCTGACGCAACGCGCCGCTCAGCTGACCGGCAAGCCGGGGCGGCCGAGGCGTGGCAGAACTCACCGGCGGTGCGCGCCTGTTTACGCGCCGAGCGGGCGGTGCGCGCGTGCTGAACGGGCACCCATTCCTGGTCGTTTTCGGACTCTGGCGAGAACTCATGGTCGGAGCGGAACGGGTCCTCGTCGCCGGCCTCGTGGTGCGCGAACAGCTCCATCTCCTCGTCCTCGTCGGAGCTGGAGCTGTCGGCGCGGGACTGACTTCAGTATCAAGAGGTAGCTCAAGGGCGCACGCCGCTTCCAAGCCACAATTAACGCTGCCCTGCGCCACTGGAGGCATTACGGAGAGGTCCGAATACAAACGCAACCCACTATAACTCAATGGGCCAAAGCTCTTACGACGCGTCCGGTTGCCAGAACTTATCAGCTGTATCAACTGGAGCGGCAGATTCTTTGCCTCGAAAGACGGCAAAGGCTTTCGTACATCATCATCTCCACTTCCAAGATACCGCATTCAGTATAATATACTGCAGACAGCCTAGCAGACGAGCATCACCTATATACAGCACAGGGTCATGCAGTTACGAATAATATCGACAGGCACCGAGTGTGTGCCATAAACAAGCCTACAGTGTGCTTACCTGGTGTCTGATGAGGACAGCCATGGATCGTTTCCCGTCCTCTTTTTCTTCTTTTTCTTGCGCTTCTTCTTGCCTGCCTTCTCCGTCGGCTGCTCCTGCTCCTGGCCACGCTCGACCTTCTTTTGCCGTCGTTTTTTCTTCTTGTCCTTGCGCTGAGCGCGGCGGGTCTCACGCTCGTGCTGGCGCAGCTTGCGCAGCACGGCCTGCTCCTTGAGCACGCGCAGCCGCTGCTCCTCGTCCACACGGCGCTGCTCCTCCTCCTTCTCGCGTAGCTTGGCTACGCGGGACGAGCGGCGCCGGCCGGCACCACCCTCTGCCAGAGGCACGAGACCAGAGGTCAGTTACCGTCCGGCACACCGGATTACACTGACGGGTACCATACCAGACAACACTGACGGGTACCGCACCAGACACTGATGGGTACTACACCAGACACACTGACGGGTACTACACTAGACAACATTGACGGGTACCACACCAGACAACACGGACGGGTACCACACCAGACAACACTGACGGACACATCAGACAACATGAACGGGTACCACACCAGACAACACGGATGGGTACCACACCACATAACACTGACGAGTACCACACCAGACAGCACGGATGGGTACCACGCCAGACAATACTGACGGGTACCACACCAGACAACACTGACGGCTACCACACCAGACAACACTGACTGGTATCACTCCAGACAAGCTGCGAAAGCCGCAAATCGAAAGCTACAATGCAGTCTGCAACTGACCACCCTGTGCCACAAATCAGGCGGCAGCTCTGGAATGTGGCCTTTAGCTTTCAAAGCCATCGACTATTTAGACTTAGAAGCAACATACGCAGCGTTCTCAGATGACCTATCTTGTAAATCACCCACACACATTGGACGGTACAACCAAAGCATTAAGTAGATTCCCTGAGAGCTACGCCAATCGAACTATCGATAGTTACGGGATGAACCGCCACAAGAGGCGGCCAGCACACCACCGCCACTCACCGTCGGCGTCGGCGTCAGCTGAGACCAGACTCTCGAGTTCGCTCTTCCTCTTGCGACCGCGCTTCTTGCCGGCCGGCGGCTCCGGGTCTGGGTCGGCCTCTGGGTCGGCCTCAGGCTCGGCCTCTGGCTCGGCCTGGGGCTGGTCCGCCTCGCCGTTGTCGCGTCGGTCAGCCGACGGCGGCTCGGCATGGCCATTGTTGCCCGCGGCACTGCGGCTGGCCCGGCGACGCTGAACACCGTTGCCGACACCACAGAGCGCACCCCAGCCGCTGCCAGCCACCACCAGGGCCGGCTCCTCCACGGCCTCGCTGACCCAGCCCGGCGGCACACCGCCCTCGCAGTCCGCCCCGGAGCCGGAGCCTGACACCAACAGGGCCGGCTCCTCCACGGCTTCGCTGACCCAGCCCGGCGGCACACCGCCCTCACAGTCCGCCCCGGAGCCGGAGCCTGACAACAACAGGGCCGGCTCCTCCACGGCCTCGCTGACCCAGCCCGGCGGCACACCGCCCTCACAGTCCGCCCCGGACCCGGAACCCGACACCACCAGGGCCGGCTCCTCCACAGCGCCGCCGCAGTCCGCACCTGACGCAACCACTTCCGCCGAGCCGCCGCTAGTCGCGCCTGCGCCAGACTCGCCCTCCAATACGGGCGCAGTGCCATCAGCGGCGGCAACCGGCCGCGGAGCTGCTGGCGGACCGGCGGCGCTGCTCGAGACGCCGTCATCGACGTCCGCTGCCAGCCGTCGCCCGCCCCCGGTCCCGTCCGGCTGTCGCTCACCAACGGCCGAAGACTGGGGGCTGCCCGCGACGTCAACGGCGGCTTTCGACGCCCGCACGTCGACCGTGGCCGCGGCGGCAGCCACGTCAGCACCCTCTGGTCGCGCGTCGACCGTACTCGTGTCCGCCACTCCAGGCTGCGGGCTCGACTGGCCGCGCGCCTCCTCCGAACAGCGGCCCGGTCCGGGGCCACCTGCCGAGCTCACCGCCTCACTGGAGCCGTCTGGCGCGTTTGCCACAGATTCCGCCGCGTCCCCGTCACAACAGCTCGTGCTTCCTACTGCGGCCGTACCGACCCCTCCACCGCCCCGCTGTTGGCTTGGAGGTGACGCCTCCCCGGGAACGGGCTGATGCCGCGACTCCAGCGCGCACGGTTCCGCCCGCTTCCCGGAGCTCGCTCTCGCCTCGGCGTCTTCAGGAGGCGGGCTCGAGACACCGCTGGCTTCGCACCTGCTGATGTCGCGGCCACGTTCCGGCGCCTCCGACGTGGTGACGCACTCAGAGCGTTCTCCGGAATGCTCCGCCACAAAGTCGGGGCGCTCCGAAGTCGCCGGCGGAGCATCGGCAGAGCTGACCGAACGTCCATTAGACGACGGCGGCGGCGGCGGCTCCGAAGAGTCGGGCGCCCCCTCCATCTCTGACGGAGAGCAAGCGGTGTCAGAGTTCGCTCCGGTCCGGTCGGTACCACGGCCCACGCGTGCATCTGCCGCTGAAGGCTCCTCCGATTGGGTGGAGTCGGCGCCACCCGTGCGAACAGCTGATGTGATGGGCTGAGAGCTGCCTGGCCTCTCCTCCAGCAGTCCAGGCTCTGCACTGGCGACGTCTTCCGTTGGTGCCAAAGCAACCTGCGAGTGGATCTCACTAGGGTTCGCCACAGCCTCCACAGCTGGCTCAGTGTCCACCACAGCCTCCACGGCTGGCTCGGTGCCCACCACGGCCTCCACAGCTGGCTTAGTGTCCACCACGGCCTCCACAGCTGGCTCAGCGTCCGCCACAACCTTCTCAGTGTCCACCAAGGCCTCCTCAGTGTCCACCATGGCCTCCACAGCTGGCTCAGTGCTCGCCACGGCCTCCACAGTAGGCTTAGTGTCCGCCATGGCCTCCACAGGAGGCTCATTGTTCGCCAAGACCTCCAAGGCTACCTCGGTGTCCGCCACGGCCTCCACAGGAGGCTCATTGTCTGTCACGGTTTCCACAGCAAGCTCAGTGTGCGCCAAGGCCTCCACAGCTGGCTCAATGTTGGCCACGGCCTCCACAGCAGGCTCAGAGCTCGCCAAGGCCTCCACAGCAGCCTCACTGCTTGCCACGGCCTCCACGACAGGCCCAGTGCTCGTCACGGCCTCCACAGTAGACCCAGTGTCTGCCCCGGCCTCCACAGCAAGCTCAGTGTCTGCCACAGCCTCCACAGCAGGCTCAATGTCCGCCGCGGCCTCCACAGCTAGCTCAGTGTCTGCCACCGGCTCCATATCTCGCTCAGGGTTAACAACGGCCTTCACAGCAGGCTCAGGGTCCGCCACGGCCTCCACAGCAGGCTCAGCGCTCGCAAGGGCCTCCACAGTAGGCCCAGTGCTCGCCACGGGCTCCACAGCAGGCTCAGTGTCCGCCGTGGCCTCCACACCAGGCTCAGTGTCCGCCACGGCCTCCACAGCAGGCTCAGTGTCCGCCACGGTCTCCGCAGCTGACTCAGTGTCCGACGCAGCCTCCACAGCTGGCCCAGTGTCCGCCGCGGCCTCCACAGCAGGCTCAGTGTCCGCCACAGCCTCCACAGCCGGCTCCGTGTCCGCCACGGCCTCCACAGCAGGCTCAGTGTCCGCCAGGGCCTCCGTAGCGGGCTCAGTGTCCGCCACAGCCTCCACAGCTGACCCAAGGTTAATAACGGCCTCCACAGCTGGCTCAGGGTCCGTCACGACCTTCAATGCAGCCTCAGGGCCCACCGCGACCTCCACAGCTGGCTCGGCTTTCACCATGGAATCCACAACTGGAACAGCCTCAGGTACGGCCTTCACAGCTGGCTCGGGTTTCACCACAGTTTCTGTGATGGGTTCAGGGAGCACTCCCGTCTCCTCAGAGTGGGACGACTCGGGCTCGGCCACCACCGGCGGCGCTGACATCGTCTGTTCGGTCTTGACGTGGCCGTCAGCGGCTGTCACCGCCAGCTCTGCTGCGTCACAGCCGGCCTGCTCGCCCAGCCCGGCCCGGCCCGGCCGGCCGGCGGCGACAGGCTCAGTTGGCGGCTCGCCCGTGCTCCTGGGTAGATGTGAAGACGGGGTCGCCGGCCGGTCCCCAGCGCCCGTCGCAGGACTATGCACCAGTTCTGAGTGGTGCTCACCTTCCTCCGTGGCCGAGACGGACGGCGGCAGCACACTGACCGAAGCCTTCACGCCGCACTCGGCAGCTGTCGCAACACTCACACCAGCGGCAGGCGCGTCTGTGGCCGGGACCTGCTCACTGCTGGGCTCCCCGGACGCGGCCGCCGGCTTTTCCGGCGAACCCCGCGCCCCGCCCGACATACGGTCGCTCGCAGTTGGCGCGGCGCGCGCGTCCAGCGGCACCACGCCTTTTGATGACACCGACACGCTTTCAGTTCCCATGTCGCCCCCGCCATGTACCAGCTCCCCGGACTCAGGGGGCTGGCAGTGGCTTGTCGCATCCACCGACTTTACATCGGCAGCGGCAGTCGGCGAAGACGATCTCTCCGCCTCGCCAGCAACCTCCTGTTTTGTATCACCAGCGGCCGATGGCTTCTCGTCACCGACCACTGGCCTCCTCTCATCGTCGGCCGCTATCCGTCTTCCGCGGGCCTTTGGGTCTTCATCAGCTTCTGGTTCAGACTCGCCTGCGGCCTCTGGCTCGACCTTGCCATCGGTCACCGACTCAGACTTACCACTGGTAACCAGCCCCTCCTCAGCCGCCGTCGTCTCTGCCTCAGCCCCAGCCCCTAGCTTTCCGTCACTGGATGATCGGCGGATCTTGCCTCCAGCTGGCGGGCTTCCCTCGGTTGCACACACCGCCTCTTCCACACTTCCAACCCGAGGCTCCTCTTTAACATCGTCCACCGTCTCAGCCTTCGTCCGTTTGCTGGCCTCACTACTGGCTGCTTGCTCAGCCTCACCATCGGCCGCTGTCTCTTCCCTGTGACTGAGCGCCGCCTGTTCGGTACCTGCCGTCACCGGCCCGCCGTCGCCGCCGGCCGCAGGGGACGCGTCAGCGCCGGCCGGCCGGGCCTGGTCATCTGTGCCAGCAGTGGGCCGGACCAGGTCGGCCGGCCGGTCCGGCGGCTCCCGTTTGAACGCCGGCGGACCCTGCAGCAGCTCCTCCTCGCTGTTGGCCTGCGAAGTATCCTCCGACTTGCCCAGCGGCGAGTCCGACTGCAGGCTCTGTATCAGCGCCTTCATGCTCTCGCGGTCCCTGCCGACAGGCGGTCAGACGCCCTCACTCACTGCGCTCAACAGTTCAGTGTGCACTTCGTAACCCTGGCCGGGTCATGTGCCGACACATGTGCCTAACCTGGGACACCAACATCGTCACGCACTGGAGGAAACGAGGGCTGCTGCAGGCTTCCTGTCACTAGGATCGAGGCCAGGTCTCTTCAACCAAAGACCACCGCCATAACAGCCCGGCTCCCTGCACGAATCCCGAGCACCCGGGCAGGCAACGATCTATGACCCTTTGAAAACGTGACCCAACACCCAGGCACAACACAGTACCACCAGGAGTCACACCTGTCCCCTGCATATGATTCGGGCGCTGGCTGCCGACTCGACCCCCGGGTCTGGACTCACTCGGCCACCACCTGCCACGTCTCGTCGTCGATGTCCTCCTTGTAGATGCGCAGCTGGCAGTCCTCGTCCAGCTGGTACCAGTAGTTGTTGCCATGCCGGTCACGCCCCAGCGGCTGCAGGCGCAGCTCGCACGCCGCCTCCTTGTTAACCTCGTCCTTGAACCGCTTGTTGCGGTCGAACTGCACCTCACACAGGTTCTGCAATGGCACAGGTTCAGCATCGGTACGTGCGGCGGCAAGCACGGTACCCACGGCCAACCACTCAATGAAATTCGATATGCCTCCTGCACCCGCAGAATAGGAAGAAGAGTACAGATAAGTGGCCAACTCAAGTAACAGACGTTTAAATTTGGCAGCAGTATTGACGCACCGTACTGGTTATCTGAGGGCTCATCCTCTGAGCGCTTATTCGTCCCTGTTCTGAATACCTTTGGCATGAAGACGTAATGACAAACGGTCTGCTGCCCGGGCTTTATAATGAAAGTGGCATAATGGCATCGCCTGTCTCACCCTGGAAGGAAGCCTGGACCCCGCAGGGAACCGAACTCCGTGATCCACCTTTGGGCGGGGGGGGGGGGGGGGACGGGGACGGGAAAGAGGTGAGGGATGGGTAGAGAGGGGCTAGATTGGCTACGAGACCAATTTTACCACGGAGGGCAGTGGAACAGAGAATTTAGATACCGTGCTGTGCTGTAGACTTTAAATTGAGGATGCCGCCCTTTTTGGTCAGACAATATATGTCAGCACCGCATCAAAGCTCCTAAAGTACACAGGCATGTAAACGCTTCTGAATCTGCGATAGCAGAGGGTGCACGTGCACATGCAATGATGTTAACGTCTAGCTGCAGTTGGTTGCCACTTGTCATCTTTGAAATAATCGGGCTTGTTGGTGCTGTCAGTGATCACAGACCGGCGGCGGAGAAGGGCAGGGGCAGCGCCGAGTTCAGCTGGTCTCTTTCCGTACATCACCGTACAGTTAATGTTACATATTGTCTGAAATAGGGCGCGGCTGCCCCCTAACCCCCTCCTAGACATTAGCCCAGGCCATCGGGACCCTGGAATTTGTGAAGCACAAGTCATTAAAATATTAAGAAATGTGTAAGGCCTTACAAGAGCTTGGCGGTAAATCATTTTTACTAGCAGACCTCTCGCCTTGCCCTCAGCTCCAGAAGGGTATGAGTAGCTGTAATGCCAGGAGCAGGGGAAGTTGACCAGGCTTGTAGGAGGGTGGCTCAGAGGCGCTGCGTCGTTTCTTTCCGTGCACCGCCGTAAGTCTAACGCTAAATTAAGGAAGTCTAACGCTACATAAAATGGTTCGAACTTCGAAATTGTCAGCCCCCCCCCCCCTCCGCTTATGATTATGACATGTTCCTAAACTAATGCCCATCCTCGGCGTTAGCGAAAGGAGGGGAGGGGCTTCTCCACGTCCTCATTTCTTTTTGAGTTGTTATCTTTCCCGATTCATCAGGACCTTTTACCAGGTGAATGCCTTCTTCCATACCAATTACAATCATGTTCCTTTGTGAGTTTGGATAGGCGACACAAATCACATTACGGCCCACCGCCTTTTGACACCATGTTTGCCCAACATGTCTAGACATGAATGGGGACTTGCAGATCTGGATAAAAAGTAGTGGCTCCTAACTTCTGCATATGAATAGGGATCTGCAGGTCTAATTATAGAAGTGATTGCTGCTGACTTATACTACAGTCTAGGTATAAAACAGTGTGCTTACTTCATTCACAACAGGGCATATATTTACCTTTAAAAACACTGGAAACTTGCATTTTGTAAGTTACAGCACCAGAGAAGCCTGCTCTACAAATAATACCTGATACTGACATACCTGTGTAGTATGTATGGGTTTTGTGAATGGCAACAAAGACGACTCGACTAAAAAATAAAATTTTCATCTTCACCCAACAACCACTTTCAAACTCAGTATTCCAAGAATCTGGTCCAATGCATACCATCACATACACCTTGTAGCTGAAAGCTATTCAGTTGTCATCCTAGAGAGGAGGGGGGGGGGGGGGGGGGGATTTAGGGCACGCCAAGTGTGACAGTCAATTTGCGGTTGCCATCCTAGCCTCAATAAACAGGAAAAGGGGTGTACGTATTGGGCGTGCTGGTCTCCCACCATACACACCTCTACCCCCCCCCCCCCCCCTCTCCCTCGTTCATACAGGGGCGTATACTTGACAAATTCAAGGATACGTCTTTCATGCTGGGTAAATATTTAAGACTTGCCGCCGAAAAATTCAATGTTACCCTCCCGAGAGGACGCAAGGGAGGGAGGTTCATACAGCCTGCCCTTCCACCATCAGCGAAAATATGCGAAATTTGCTAGTTTTTAATGAACACAAACTAAAACATTTTCCGAGGGACCTAAAGTGACCCAAATGCGACATAAACCACGGCGTTGAAGTATAATACTTAGCAGTTTCTTAGCAAAGATTAGCCAACCACTCATTACGTTTACCGCTGCTACTTTTTGTGAAATCACAGATCTATCCCTGCTCTCGCCCCCAAATATGGGTGTCCTACGCCTAAGTCGGGATGGCTAACATGACCCCGGCGGAGTGACACAATGCCACGAAAATCCGCATAACATTCCGAAATACGCCAGCTAGTCCGCTGGACGCATCCTTAGCCGTTAGTCGCTGGGTGACCCCCCCCCCCCCCCCATAGCCATTTTGGCGCTACGGTCTGATGACGGCTGTATCTGCGCACGGTACAGCGGCAAGTCACGCGCACGGTACAGCATCTTCTGCTGCGGATGTTGACACTTCTCTATTCTCTTCACTGGAAAATGGAAGCCAAGTCTGTACCTCAGAGCAAGCCCACTTTCTTTACCTACCGTTACGGCCTAGACCCTACACCCTACTCGGCAGAGCCGAAGTAAGTGCGCTTGTTAACAAGTCATCGTTGTTGACATAGCAACGTCTATCAACAGTCGATCGATGCGCTGCTGACGGCTAGGTCCAGCAAATAGGCAGGTCTCGATCGCTCGTGGCCCACAATGTGATTCGTAGTGTGGTCGACAATGGTGCATTTAGCCACAGAATTTGCCAATAACTGTGCATTCGAATAATATTTCAGTGCTTAACGAACTTGTTCTTAACGACTCGATGATGTTCTCCGCAGAACGAGGTGTTGCGACATGTAGTGCTGGGTCGACGCGGGTCACCAGTGGGACCTAACGTTGGGCATAATTGGGTCCAGGGAGGCATCTTCAAATGATGTTTTGCTCTATCCACAGGCACATTACTTAAACAAAGTTATCCACTTCCATAAAAAAGAATTGCCTTTATTTCCTGCTTCTCTATTTACGTCAAAAACAGGGCGAAGTTATTTGGTTTCATGGCCCTTTAACTTTCATGTCCCTACATTCAAAACAAATCTTGAGATAACATAACAATACATAAGAAAGGAGTCCCTCACAAATCTTTCAAGCCCACTTACATCATTCGGCTACCAACGCTTTGACTATCCCCGCTGCTGGCAGTTTCAACGGATTTCGGTGCAGGTATGACGCAATGCGGGTCGGGCGACACGCGGTAGCAATGGAGAGTATTGAGTTGGCGTGGTCGACAGTGTAATATTAAAGGCCTTGGGCGATAGAGGCCTTCCAGAAGCAAAGGATGGAACACTTGGGTATGCATCATAGTTTCGCTGGTGAAACCTGGCTGCTGTGGTAAGCAATCGGCATAACTTTTCTTGCAGTAAAATCGAGTTGCGTGGTAAACAAGCGCAAAGAGGATCATAAAAAGGACCTGAAATGCCACCTTAAGAATCACAGTTTACATGTGCTTGGACATTTCTAATCAAACGTGCGCGCGGCGCGTGCGTGCGTGCGTGCGTGAGTGCGTGCGTGCCTGCGAGTGTGCGTGTGTATAGCGTAATTCATCATATATTCGGTATCAATTAGGCCTAACACTTGTCTAACGCCACCGGCATCCAGTGTCCATTTAAACCTATAAAAATACAGAAATTGTATATAAGGCATAATAGCGACATCAAACACCATCTTAAACACTCGCTTGGGCACGCGGAATAAACAGCTCCGAAGTCTCCGGCTCTTGGGAGGATTTAACATTGGAAAGAATGCATATTTTCCACACAGAAATATAAGCTGAATACCAGATGAAAACGCAAAAAAGTGGCGATGGATAAAAGTGTGCAGTTTTTTTCATCCATGTACAGGGCATCGCCACCAAATTGTGGTGTGAATATAACGTAAACAAAGGGTTTCTCGTCTCAGTTGAGCGGCCTGCTGATTGCCAATGTGAAATTCTTGAAATCTCTTGATATCATGTGGGTTGAAAGTTTTATTTTGCAGGATATCGTAAATAATTTCTAAACATTTGTAGAAAAGTAAGAGCCTAGAAAAGTAATAGCCAATCCAACACATAACTGCTAGCGGCTCTATATTTGAAGACTGCTCCCCTGTGCGCGCCTTTCTACGGTATGCTAGGCTTCCGACGTGTGTTTAGAAGAGCCGTGCGAGGCGAGAGCAGTGTCGGACAGTGACAGTGGAATTTGTACAGAATACAGGTAAAGACTACATATCAATTCCGCCCAGCATCATACACTGAGGATAGCATCGTATCTGGCTCAATGTCGGTGAGTGGAACTAGCGGATGCTAACTTTGAAGGGCTGGCTTGTTCCATGATGAAGTAATGACCTCCGTTGCTACTGCACTGACCTTCGGGCCATTTCAGATGGTGAACTTTTTCATGTCAGCTTGGGGAGGGTGGGCAGAGCAAATCACTAAACCCAAATAAATAGCAAAACAATGTTTTTCCCTGGATTTAACCAATTTTTTTCTTCACAGAGTTGGGGGAGGAGAAGGGGACAGAGTTTTATCCAACTGGGCCGGTAACTACACCCCCAGTCCCAAATTCGACATATCTAGGTCCGTGGATGCCTCGGTGGGTATCATGTTCCTTTGTCATCTGTCCTTGGGTGAGAAAGACACTGCCTTGGGTGGTAGGTAGCTGCACAAACTACTATGTGCCAGATGTTTTATCGATATTACAGTGGCTTGCATAACATCTCTATCAATAAGTTGTTACGAATGTCCCAGGAAATCATGCCACAGGTGCACAGCATTTTAAGCACTGGTATCAGTCGGTCTTAACAGGAATGTTTCACATTTGAAGATATTGAAGCAAGCATCAGATATGATGATACAAACTGACTCAAGCTATTGGGTATACTTTTTATGTGGAAAACTGTTCTAGACAGCAAGATTACCTGTTCAGCAAATATGCTTCTCAATGTGCCATGGTTTGATTACATCATCACATGTAGCACGACATTGATTGAGAGCCAATTGACAGCTGTTACATCTGAAAACTGTGCTCACATGAGCACCATATATGAATGTCCTAACAAATATATTTTTATTGGCCTTGATTGTCACATGGCTTATGGAATGGGAGGCTTTGAAAGTTATTATGACATCATGGATGCCAAGATGACGTTGAAATATAATGTGACTCTCGCCGCTATATCTCTCCCCTTTTTGGTGGGCCTGCACCTAAGAAATTGGAGGGTCTGAGGTCTTAAGACAGCAAGATTGTGAAGTGTACTGAAATATCCTCAAGATGGCCATTCCGTTCAAACCCAATATAAATGAGCAACACTCTCTTTAATTAACCCACACACCTGCCCGAATAATACTGTCATTATAAACAACTTTCCATTTGTTCCATGCTTTAAATAGTAGAGCATACATCAGCCTATAATTAAGAAGGAAAGACTTTTGAAATCACGAGCTGCCAATCTCCAATGGTCTTGTCAATCACTGCGACCAGCCTGTTCATAGTATGTTCTTCTCCATACAAGATGCTATTTTAAAATGGTTGTGCTCACTCCCCATGAGACACAACCAAATTTCACATACTGCACATAGCTCTGACTCCCTGGCACTTTTATAACCTTTACCAGAATGACCATACCAATTCTTATGTGGGTACTAACTAACCTATGTATTGGATGTATGCACCATAAACAGCCAACTACTGTCTGGTCCACAGTGACCTCTTTAACTACAGCTGATGAAGGCATGTGTGGTGTGTGGTGAGCATATCAAGCAAATCAGACCAGAAGCCCCTGAGAAACTTGGAAACAGCTGCAGGGACAGCACAGCAGTGCCCAGTGTGCAGATTTGTTCACAACTGCTTAAGCAATTGTTTCACACAATTGGTGTGCATTAGTCTTCAGTGAACACCTATTGACATAACATCACAGCAGCCCACATTATGAGCATATCCAGTTCAGTTTAACCCTAATGGGGACTTTATAAATTTAGCAGTTTGACTATGTCACATGTAGATCTGACCAGCAGTGCACAAGAGATCGACAAGTCACCAATGACCCAGCAGTTGTCTGTTGAGCACCACTCCCATGGGGCTGCATGCCACCATGACCGCCAGGTGGTAGGGGCTCCGGCGGAGCCTGGGCACACCCTGCACCCACCTTCAGCACACGCAGTTTGACTGCCAAATCTGCCTGCTTGTAGCCAAACCGCTCCAGCTCCCAGGCGTCCTGCTTGGACACAGGCCTGCAGAAGCTGATGAGTGCTTTCTCCCAGAGGTCCGGCTTCACCTGGCGCCGGGCCTTCCGCATCAGTCGGATATGGAAGTGCTTCAGTGCATCGTGGACTGCAACATAATCAGAGCCCATTATCAGAAGCTCATGGCAGCTGGGGGCTAAGGTTTGTGCATAGATACAGCATCTTGTGATACATTGTTGGTGAAAATCCTCATGGTAGTCTTCATAATGTAGAACAGATAACCACAATGCTACACAAAAGAAAAGAAATTAGCAACTTCATGATCATGTATACCATCACAGTCAGGAAGTGACAGGACAACACTCCTTCTACCTGGTAAGACCAAACAAACACAAAAACAATAACAAACATGTTTCAGTTGTTCAGGCTCAAGCTCTAAATTTCTTTTAGTGCTTGATGTGAAACCCACCCTTCTGATACACACTACACAGGCAAGCATTAGACTGCACAAATGATACATTTTAAAATGGTCAAAATCAGCTCTTCAGACATCATGACATGGATTATATGCAACAACCAAATTGTGAGAGGCAAAATAGGAAAGCTCAGTAAAAGGCATTCACAAAGTATTTACTTTCTGCACATTATTCCACATAGCATTCCACATTCCACATGTTTGTGCTAACATTTCATCAGATGACCCGAGTGCATGGCAGGAAAAGCACTGTTCAATAGCTATATTGAGTCTCTTGACCAACCAAACTGGTTGGCTGGCTAACTGTTTCTGGCACTTAGATAACATGAGTCCAGATCTTTGCATACACCTGCAAGTCACATCATTCAGCACGAAATCACAAATCCCATAGTGGGGCCCATGCTGCCATCCAGTCTTTGGCCAATGACACTTTCCTCTGGATCTCTACCCCTGATTGCATGGAGTCTGTCAGAGGTTCAGCTGATAGCACAAAGTTTACTGTCACATGCCAACAATCAATAAACAACTTTTGTCAGTTCTCTATTTTGACAATTTTCTCCAGAGCACAAGATGGGCACCAGCTTTGCTCAGCACTTTGATGCGACCATCACACATGGAATCTTGCTTCACTTCAAGTGGGCATGGCAACCTTTTAGCTCTCTACTTTGAATGACATCCACACAGGCACAGACATGCCAAATAGATGTCAATTCAAACTCAGTTTCCTCCAATGGACCACAATGAACCCTGTTTAGCTTATCAAAGCTGCCAAGTGTTAATGGGCCAATACCCACATACCTTCACACCAGATATTTAATGTGCAGGATCAAAAGAACAGTATGCCTAAACATTCAAGAGTCACTGATTTCAATAGGTCATGCTTATGCACCACATGCATGTGACAACAATCAGTTGCTCCTGTTACCATCATAGCAGTTAGCTAAGGCACATTACAGAGTTAACACCACCCATAATACAATCTTCTTACTTAGTTTCAAACTGTCTATGTATAACATGGGAAAGAAGTCCACCTAAGCAGCAGACCATAACAAATTCATCCACTGCACTGGACACCCACACAACATCAGTACACAGAGCCTCTCACTAACAAGTGCCAAGCTCAGGCATGCCCAAATTGAGTTGCGTTTTCAGAAATTTTGGTATGAAAAATGTTTTGATAATACTTTGCCTGTGATTGCCTAGCAAATATAGTGATACCACACACACTGAAACACAGGATGTGATATTACTGCTGTCCAGCAAAGTTCAGCATAACAATCATACATGGCATAACATGCATGTTTTGTTGGCATGTCTAAAAACACCTGGATCAAATCAAATCATTCACTCAAATTGTCAGTTCCAGCAATCATAAAATAATGCAAGCCATGTATTTCAAGTTTCCATGCTGCTGTAAAAGCACTGGAATACACCATCAAAGTGATATCACTCAGTTGCATATTTCAGTCCATTCAGACATGTCACGTCAAACATAAACCACACAGCTTCGGCCGGGCATTTCCACTGACACTTATCCATTCAAACAGCTCACCTTCGTCCGTAGATTCTAGCATCTGCTGCAACCGGGAGAATGGAGGATACACTATACCACATTTTCCGCCAAATTTTTCCAAAAACGAGCATATAACGGCGAAATCCGGGTTGTCACAGCATTTTGCGACGTCCGAGGACGCCATTTCTGCAAACAAAATACGCTTTAGTGGTGAGAACGCTGATGCGATTAGGACTCGGTCGTGAGCAGGCAACGCGTGAACATATCTTTTTGCAAATTTTGACTTAATTGATCAAAATTGCGTTGAAAGTGTAATTTTTAAAATTATTCCACTAGCTAATCGCAGCTTTTGTAGAAAAAATAGTACATATAAATTTGCGTGAATATTCTTTTGACCGCAATAACGGCTAACCAGCAAGGTTGGGGGAGCCTAAAAAGCGGCATTGTAAGAATACAAGCTCCTACTCTAGTATGGTACGCTAATCACTTTAATGTCTTTACCAATGGATTGTACATGATAAAGCGATTATGCAGTTACAATATGAGGAAATAGGCTATGATAAAACACCTTAAAACCCAGTGAGTACATTTCTGCGCGCAAAAGCAGACAGCTAACTTTTTAACGCCCGCTTGGCTTGAGAACAATTTGAACCCCCCCCCCCCCCTTCCCAAAGGCTTTTGCTGAATGATAACCAAATGGCCCGGCGT